>NC_040032.1:11439529-11594391 GCF_000972845.2 Larimichthys crocea
GGATGGAGGTATCAGTCTGTCTTTGGTCCAGACTGAAATATCTCGACGTCCGTTTGATGGTTTCTATTTTAATCGTTTCTAGACTTTGTGTCTGACTTTAGTGTCTCTCTGATTTATTCTGTCTCGGAAAATTATTGGGTTTATTGCCATGAAATTAGGTGATTCCCAGATTTGTCTCCATCCGTTATAAAAGTTTAAACGTGTTTAATTGATTCTTTAAAATGTGACAAAATGCCTGTAAAAATAAAGTTAGAGTTAACTGCCCGAAAACAGTAGTGCACAGAGTAGTCGATTACTATTAGCTGCTCCGTATAATGTGATCAGGCCCAAAGATAACACTGCAGTCCAGTTCATTCATGTCTGAGTGAAGTCAGGAATTCAACATGGATCTCAGGACGAGAGCACACTGCTACAGAACATCTGTAATTAACAGATTTTACACAATAATGAGGGAGATTAATTCTGCAAGGTCAGAAAATGCTAAACATTTTTTTTTTTTTTTTGAGGGTTTGTACTCTTCTAATCCGAATCAGCCCGTGGCTGCATTTCCTGGACACACCGTCTGACCTTCCCACGTGTGCTTTGTGATAAATCAGTCCGACCTGTCGCTGGCATAGCAGAGCGGAGAGATGAATGAACTGGGTCATCATTGGATTATCATTTGATAAGCATAAGCAGACTTGTAGCAGAGAATGATTTGATGCTCTGCTTCGGCAGCCAGTCCGACCGGACGTCCCGACTCACTGAGTGGAACGTCCGACAGCTCATCTTCGGGGGACGATTTTGGCTCGGCGGTGACTTTTAGCAAACTGACACATCGCTGCACTTCTGCTGTGAAATGTTTGGAGGCAGGTGCGGTTAGAGGAAGTCAGTTCAGGAATGACGGTTGCAGCAATAAGAGTAAGTACTTTAGTTTGTTTCAACCTGAAGTTTAATTGAACTTCTTTTGAGGTTGGATCTCTTTTTCTTCCCCACACACACACACACTTTGTATATTTTTCAAGCAGAACAGGAAGCAGTTTTGTGAGTCTTGCTGGTCTCTTGCAGCTCTGTGTCCTTGTGGCCTCTCTTGGCTCCCACATGTCCTCCTACTTTTGCTCAGATTTCTGCTCTGCTCTCCAGCAATATGTCTTTTTAATCCCTCTCATGTGTGGATGGCACACATGAAGTCATCCCAGCTGATGCAACCTGCACTTTTAGTTCGGCGTTATATTTTCGGTGGCTCCATTTCCACTTTGCAAAGTGCGCTGGACACACTCCGCGATTATTTATTGTGGAGTGAATTTTTAGACGCTCGCTTGCAGTTTGAAGCAGCTTCCTTTTTTTTTTTTGCTGCACTTGCAAAGCATCAGTCTTTAACTTAATTAAATGGACTTGGAGGTGTGTAATGCCCAGATGTGCTTTAACTCTCTGTTCATTTTCTACTTGCAAGAGCTGCAGATTTCCAACAAAACGCCACCGTGCGAGAGGACGAGTGCACATGTGGAAGGAAACCGCTCTCCCTCAAGTGCACCCCCTCCCCCTCCTTTTTTTTGTGTTACCTCCTGCCCTCTCCCTCTCCTCTGCTTCTTTTCTCTCTCTCTCTCTCTCTCTCTCTCTTTCTCTCTCTCTTCCATCCCTTCTCTTTGTCCTGGGAACGTACCAACCAGCGAGGGGGGGAAGAGGAGGAGAGAAGGGGGAGGGGTGAAGCAGCATGTCAGACAGGGGAGACTCGGGTAAAGGGAGAGAGAATAGCATGTGCTGGAGGGACAGACTGAGGTCGGCAGAAGAGGACTGAAAGGAGATATTTTCACATCTGCTTACTCCCTCCTGTTATTAACTGCTGCTAATCAAATTGGGTGTTAGATTTCTGCTAAGGAAGCTCAAGAGAAGAAGAAGAAGAAAACAGGCGAGGAAACCAGGATGGGGCATCACGATGGTAGGATGGGAGTGAGGGTAAAATGGAGGAGATGAAAGCTGTCCTGTTGAGGAATCCACCAAATCACCTCCTCCTCTCCTTCTCCCAACAACAACAACGCTGCTGCTGCTGCTGCTAATATTGTTGCCTCCCTCCCGCCTCCCTCTGTCACCGGCAGAGAAAGAAAGTGGAGAGTTGACATTTACGTCCCGCCGGGGGGGAAACAGGACTCTTACGAGACGGGGATGTACGTTCTCACACTCGCACAGAGAGACAGAGAGTGGGGACAGGTGTTGGAGTGTTGAGGAGGGGCAAAACTCAGAGCATGAAGCTGCGCGGCGTGAAGGGAAGGAAAGTGTAGGAACTAAAACAAGCAAGGACATAAAGGCAGACCTAAACTGCTGTGAGTACAAAGTGTCTTTTTTTGTGTTTGTATCTGTGATATTTGGCTCTTTTCTTTCATTTTGCTGCTGCAGTTATCAGAGCAATGCTTCCCCCTTGTCCTTGTGTGCCTGGAGGACTCATCAGAATTGCTCATGTCCAAGATACGGCTGATGGATTCCTCTGCAGAAACCTTTGTTAGCTTCACCTTTCTCTAACTTGCTCTCTGTGGAAAAATCCCCACCATGTTGATGGTTCAAACGATGGATTCCTCTTGATTTTTTGAGCCTGTTCTCACAATGTAAACAAGAAGAAAGTGCAGACTACCCTTTTTTCCAATATGACCATTTATAGCTTGAGGACAGAGAGAGAGCTGTGTGATTGTTTGAGTTATTACAATGGTCTTTCTTGGCTCAGTTGATTTGCCTTCATGTCTGTTTCTATTGTTCCCATAATGTTGAGCTTGAGCTTGACCCAGTGCATCTAGAACAGCTAATTCTACATATATATGTTGTTAAATTCACTATTATTTTGCTGGTTACTGTACTGTACTGAAAACCCAGGATATCCCAGGACTGGCCAGACTGCAGCTCCCCTATGTGTTGTTGAAGCTTTGCTTCTACAGGGACAACGTGTGCTAGTGTGCTATTGCAGTGCAGGTTGGACTGAAATCAAATTATAATGTGGTGTGTTGCATGCATTGCAGAAAACAGAGCTAGAACGGCAGACAGACCTTTTGTAGCACGCCGCTCAGTTTGGGTGCACAGGATCTGGCACTGGACCACGTCGAACGTTGTAATTTGTTTAAACTGCTGGCTAAAAGCAGATGCACTTGCTGAAATGGTGAATTTGTCATGTCGAGCAGGCACTAGTCTTATACTTAAAATAATGTCAAAGTACAAGCCCTGGCATGGACTGCAGAATAAGATAATGTCATCATCACCTCTGGTGGTTGGGTAAAGGGTTTCATTCTTATCAGTTTTTCTGATGTTGATTGACACACTACCTCATTGATCGTACCACAGAATAACTTTTTTACCAACCTCATTTTACTGTATTTGTTGCAATTTGGTTTGCAGTTTCAGAGTCATAAATCTGAACAACTTGTACGTGTGTATTTATTATGATTTTCATTGCTTGTGAGTGAATCGACAACTTTGCCGACACACCCGGACACCAAGCGAGTCATTGCAGCCAGCGAACAGTCTGTCTGTCTTTCATCATTTTATTTCGCAAAGCGCTTGCCAGAGACTAAAAGTCACTCACTTCGGTCTCTTGCCCTCTGCCATTAACTATGTCCAAAAAAAGCTGCTGAGCACAGTTACATTGCCTGCTGACCTGGTTCGGGTTCTGGCACAACACCAGCACCGCGCTCCATCAGCATGTAATGTTGCTTTAAGGTTTTCCCATTCATCCTGTTTGCTGGTGCTCGAGGTTAGGCCAGATGTTTTTGTCCTGATTTTCACACATTTTCACACATTTTGTTCCAATCAAACGTTCTCATGAAAGTGTTACACAAACACACTGTGGCTTTTATGTTTGGCAGTGCAGCAGTGAATAAAAACAGCAATAAATACGAGAAAGTGCACAGGTCAACTTCGTCGCTATTGTCTCCGTCAGTGAAAGAGAGAGAGAGAGAGGACGCCAGAAAGCAGCCAGCCAAATAACATTTTGTTTAAGACGCCAATAGCTGATGGAATAAATGACCTCATATCTTTTGTGTATTGTTGAGAAATACCATTCACGAGAGCAAGAGCGAGTATTGTACAGCGAGATAGGATGAAATATGACCTCATATCTGCGAGTGCCACCTCTCGGGAGGTAAAACATCTGTCCCAATGGAAGCAAATTAAACTCACAGTGCGAAGGCTGCTGGGAGTCCACTTAGATGACCTGAGCTCTCTGTGTGGCTCTGATTGATGGGAATACTACAGCGGTGACTTTACAGCTCACATTCGTAATTTTATCTCAGTAGGGTTTTGATTTTCGGATTAAGATTACAACATAAATTTTAGATATTTATTCGACAGAGACTTGTCAAGGTTGAACAATCTTAGCTTTTATGTTTTTTTTGTTTATTCTACGTCTTTTTTCATGTAGAGAACTCTGTGCATGTCATGTTTCTGTTGTAAAGCACCTTGAACTGCATTTCTAATATGAAAGGTTCTACACAAATAAAGTTAATATCATTAGCATTACTTCCAACCTCCCTCGCTGTGCTAAAGGGAGAGAGGGGGCAGTGCATTTTCCCACCACGGTTTCTGGTCGGCGACAGGTTCGCTGCTTTCAGGTGTAATTGCTGCGGTTCATCTTCTCGCCGTGTGTGCTTGTGTCAGACGTTTCTCACACTTAATTCTTTTTTTTAGGCCGAGTCCAACGTCCGTCCCATAACTGTCCCAAAATGATGTTTTGTATCGACCCGATGGTGTTTTTTCTGTCTCCAGGATGACCTTAATTCATTCATTGGCGCCAAACACAAACTACAATTGAAGCCGATGTTCAGATTCATAAGTTTTATTAGGTTATTTGTACATAAACAAGTTTGACTTGATATCAGTGCTAGATGTTGATCCATCAAGTACATGTTCAAATATTTATAAGGATATGTGGAAACTAATCTGCTTGTGGCACCAGACGTAAACGTCATAGGATCACCACAGTAGGTATGATTCATCCTCTAGGGACCATGAATGTCTGTACCAAATTTTGACCCATCCAATAGTTGTTCAGACATTTTAGTCTGTAGTTGGCCGACCAGCCGAGACGCTGACATAGATAAAAAATAATTTTCCCAGCAAACGATATTAAAAATCCATCTGACAGCAGCTTAGTGCGAGGACGTGAGGCCGAATACATTCACAGCTGAAGATAACCCGTAGAGGTGTAATCCATCATCGGTAAAATATTCCATCATGAGCGTGTCACGGCTTTGTAATGCCGCTCTTATCCGGGCACACTGCAAAGTTTTTTTCCACGTTCTATATTAAAACAGCAAACTTACATGACGTCTTGGTTTGCAGTGATCCCAGTCGATCAAAACAACATGTCTCCTCGGTCACAGTCGGTCACTGGGCAGCTGTCCTTCTCCCAAAAGTATATAGTCGGTCCAAACCTTTAAACTCTTCCAGTGAAATGGGAGAGATGGTTGAAAGTCTGAGCTTACTTCGAAACTTTGTTTTTATTGCTCTCGCTGGCTGCTCGGTCGAGAGAACGGCTTTTACTTGTACATGGAGTGCAAAACATTTCAGGGTTGCTCAGACTGAACAACAGAGGGGTAATTAGGTCATTTGCTGCCACGCTAGTTTGTGTCCCAGCCACAGAAAAGGACATTGTTGTTCTGTGAGGGCTGTATTTACTGCTGCGCCTCCATTAACAACTGTCTTTAAATCAAGCCCTCTTTTTAATGGGAACAAAAACACTTCCATGTGTTTCTCTCCCATTGCTGGCACCACCACGCGGCTCCGACAGTATCTGTTTAGTGGACCTTCAGAGCACATAAATACCTCCAGTCTTAATTTTTATGCCTCCTGTTGTATGCTCAGGAAAAAAAAAACAGTTCTTTTGTCTGAACAAACAGATGCTGAGAATTAAAAAAAACGGCTTTATCAATGCAGTTGTGAGAGAGTGATGAGTCAGATGTACCAAACGTGGACGGGCCTGGAGCGCTGACAACCAGAGACAGACGCTGAGGAAGCCAATCCTGAACAGCAGGTACTGCCAGGCTTAGTTTCAGTGGCTTTTAACAATATAACCATTGTTAATGATGGAGACTCCCTCCAGCCTGGAGCTAATTGCATATGTGCAAAGACCTCATAATACCTGGCTAAGTGATGTGCTTCATTGTATGCTGATTTAGTCGGCTGCTGAGGCACGAGCTTCAGTATTTCCTCAGCGGTGGAAAGGGTTTTCGTTGTCCCTGGGTGGTGCACACGTGCCAGAACGTTGACTTTACTTATCCTTGTCCATGTAGTCTTCTGCGTTTGAACTGTTGGAGCTGGGATTCAGGATTATAAGAAAGGATGCCGAACAACGCATCTCACTCTGTCTTGTTTTTGTCTAACAGGCTGACCACAGAGCGACCGGCCCTTTTTGGATTTCTGCCCTGCCCCGTTTGTCTCTGTGTCGCCCCGTTGTTTTATTTCATTATCATGACTTTGGGACTGTCCTGCCCCTGTTCCAGTTGCTCATCCTAAAAATGGAGACAGAGCACAGACAACCTTTTGGTTTGAGTTCAGTGGAGCAAACGGCCCAGCAGAGTCGTGTAATTACGACCTACATTTGATAAAATTCTGATGCAGTGGCTGCAGTAATTTCAGAGTGGTGGGCCGCTGCTGCAAAATGTATATAACAGAACCACCGAGGTTCTATTTATTACACCGGGTGATGCTCTGGGGAGGCAAAAACCACCAGATGACGTATGTTAAAGTATGCATGCACAGAGTTTTGCAAACACACTTCCTTGGAGTGCTTATCTATATGCATGACCTGTTTTATTTATGTATTTATTAATTGTGGTGTTGCAAATGAGCATTTCCCCCCGGCAGTATCTCAAACCTGGATGTAGAACCACCTCCTGAGCAGTTCAGGAACTCTCCCACTAAAAAAAAGCAGAACCCGTGATGCCGGGTACAAGTTAAGATGTGGGTCATAAAGTTTGTGAAGTGGAACAGGCCTTTGTTAATTAAAGTTTGATTAAGACTTGCTGAAAAGAAGATACTTCATACCTGAAACAAATCACGACAGATACTCTCACAGTTGAACAGTTGGTGCCGTTGTTAAGGGACCAGGTCTTCTAGAAATTTAGACGTTTATTACAGAGCCTTTAAAACTGCCAAGTTAGCTCAGAAGGATAGCAGTAATTTAGGTAACCCTCTTCAGACTTCTACAAGACTTTCTGTCTCTCTTTTTGGAGATGAGGAATATTTAAAGAATGGGATTGACTGAGGACGGTAGCTAGGACTTGTCTCCATCCTTTGTGGGATTGCTCTTTATCGGAAAATATACGAAATTACATTGAACGAGGTCTGGGGGATTTGTATCTGGCGTCTGTTCACCTCTTCGGATCCCCACCCAAATTTCATGGGTTCTTTCTTTGGCCCATGCTACACCCATGCTGCACCAAGCTTCATGAAATTCAGGCCAGTTTTCTGTAATCCTTCTGGCTGAGAGACAGACAGACAAACAAACAAGCATGGAAAACAGAACCTCCTCCGGGGATGGAATATTGGATTAATGCAGAAAGAATATGTCATAGCTTCAGGTGTAGGTGTCGTTATGTAACGACGATGATGTGTTGTTTATCCTTGGATATAATTAATGATAAACAATAAAGCAATGCAACAGCTGATAATTACAAGAATGTGAAGCCAGAGTCTCACTGCGATCTCTTTCTTAAATCACAGTGAGGTTGTTGCCTCAGTATCTGTCACATCTGTCCATATGATTCTGTTTTCTAGCAGTGCCAGCGCTCATGCCTGTTTCCTCATTTTGATTTCATCAATATGTGGGCGCTCAGCACTGTTCCACTTGGAACTCGCGAGTATAATCACCTTATACAATATCCATTTATTCTCAGAAGCTTCCTGTCGGTGGGCCGTCGGTGTTTGAATGTGCCCTCCTTTTCTTTCGGTTGTTTTGTGTTGCCCCCCTTTCTTTCCTTGTAATGCATTATAGGTCTGAACTGGGATTAAAAGCTGCCTTTCATCCTCGCTTTGTCTGGATTGGCTCGAGCAGGAAGGGTAATGCAGGTCTTAGAGATGTTTTCTTTGAGTAATAATATCTTGGACACCTGAAATAAGGGCGACGTTGGGGAAGTGAAACTTGATATTGCCTTGAAATTTCCTTTAAAAGTAGCTTCACAGTTAATAAAAGACTGCATATTTGTTGTAGATCCTGTGCCAGCGCTTCATTAAAACTACATCATATTACATTTATGCCTGAGTCAGTCATGCTGCATCATTAAATGAAATGAAAAATCCTTCTCTTGTCTCGCACATTTCTCCACCTGACATGTTTGGCAAACCTCAGGAATCTAAATTGAAGTTTTGTGGGTTTTTCTCCATCACTGCTATCTGATTTTCTCCAGTCTCGAAATGAAAGATGCTTTATCTAACGCTCCAACTCTTTTCTCTTTCTCTGTGTCTTCTCTCAGTTGTCCCTCGGGGATGAACAGTGTGAAGTGACACGGAATGGCTACGAGTCGAAGGAGCTGGTGTACTTAGTTCATATTTACTGCCAGGTAAGACAGCAGACTCCTCTGGGGGTTGATGGTGCAGACACATACCTAACCTCCCACAGCATGCACACACCTGAATATACCATAATATAAGCACACACACACACACACACACTTGTTCAAATATACCCATGCTTTTCAGCTTTTCTTTAAAAACTTGTCAGAGGTGATTCCCGACTCGAGTGATGGCTCAGTACAACCTGTTCAGCACAGTTGTCTCCGCAGAGCAGAGAGCTGGCTCAAATTCAGACATTTCTGAGACACCGAACTTATTGTTTTAAAAAAAAAAATCCGAGTTATTTGGGAGCCGTGTTGAAAAAGAAACGTGGACCAACGCCAGGACGGGTCGACGGACAGAGAGACCTTCGGGGAGTGATTTCATCAAACCGAGCTTTCACGAAGCACTGTGCGCATGTTTCTGCATACTTTATATTACAACAGTTGAATTATTTGGGTTTAATTGCTCATGTTGGTCTCTTGGAGGCTCGGTTACACATGTTTTCTGTTTGGATGTTTTCATTATTGGAACATTCAATCATACATTGCAACAGTTACTGGTGGCAGCATCCGCCGAGTATTGCTTTCTGTCATTGATGGCCTGTGTGGCATTCCCCTCTTTATTTATCACAGCGCTCTGTCTACGGTCGCCTTCTTCTTACCGACCGTTGTGCAATCCTCACTGCAGAGGTCTTGTCAAAAAGTAACAGCCGAATTATTTATGATTACATCATATACAAAGTTTTGCAAGAAATCTGATTAACCCGAGAGCCTTAAAGTAGAACACACACATGCACTCCAGCTGCTTTGCCCCAGCCTCCCCCAGTGACATTTTTCTGGTTTCATGCGTTTCCCCTTTGCAGATCAAATTCAATGCCACACAAGTATGTGGCTGTGCACTTGGAAATTCCGACTTCTTCCAACTGCCATTGGAAAACTGCACAATCTACACTAGTGCTACTTGAAGAGAAAGTTGGCCTTGAGTTCTGCGCAGAGAAAGTAGCACAGCACAGTGAGACTCAGTTCCACAGACCCAGAAAAGGTGGGGGTAACTAGAAGCACCGTCTGAAAAGTGGAGCAGGAAAGCATCAAGAGTTTCCCCGAGCTCCTTCCCTGCGTCTCTTTAACCAAGCCTGGCGCATTTAAAGCGGTACTCGAGTACTCAGTGGGCCGAGTGGTGCAGTGCAGTCCCAGTCGCGCACAAGCCCTGGCCCCAGTACAGACGGATGTTTCTAGGCCAAATCAAAGTGAAATACTTTTTCCACCGCTAGTTTCTGTCAGCAGGGAATTTGAGGTTTGGAGTCCTGTTTTACTGGATGAAAAAGAAACAACAAACCCATGGAAGAAGAACCTCAGATTTTTTGAAAGGAAAGTCACATTTAATGTGGTGGATTGAGGGTCAAATTCTCTTGGTTTGCACTTGCACTGTTGGCATTTGATCACTGCGTTTTACTAAGAAGGGCTGAGTAAGCCATTGATGTTCCTTGTTTATGAAGACATGTCCAATATCTCGGTGCACAAGTCCATGGGAGATCTGACTCACTTATTTTGAGACTGTGAGAGAAACAGTGTCCCTAATGTGTGTTGCGTGTATCTTTAATTTTTGTTGTCGTTCCGAAGGGTCGAAGTTGGATCGTGAAGCGCAGCTATGAGGATTTCCGCGTCCTGGACAAGCACCTGCACCTCTGCATCTACGACCGACGCTTCTCCCAGCTGCCCGAGCTGCCTCGCCTGGACAGTCTGACTGATCAGTCAGAGGTAAGCGCCGAACACGCGCACATCTGCGCACTTCTTTGCTTTTCTTCAGTCTCACACGGCTTTAGTTTGCTCAGCCAGCCCTTAAATTAAATGAATTATAGCATTTGCAGGCCTTAAAATACAAGATAACGAGGTATCGGCTATCCAGATAAAACATTTTCCACTTACTGTGCTTTGAAATCCAATATGATCTACGTGGCTTTTGTCAGGGGAATGCGCGATTTGATATTCCGCCAGTCGTTCTCTCTTCAGCTCGCCTGTGGAATGCATCGAGATTGAAGCTTTAAAAGGAATGCAGAGGTTAGGTATCAAACCAAACTGGTAAAACCAGTTCACCACTGAGAGGGGTATTGTGTCTGTCGACGCTTTGGAAATGAAAGCTTTCCCGAAAGCTGCCTGCAGGGCACCAGGAGCTGCGTTTATAAGGTCATAAGGTCGTAACAGTGAGCAGTGATGTAACTAAGCAGATCTCCGCTTCCCACAGCTGGAACTTCCATCCCAGCACTTCTTCTCTTTAGAGTTTAGTGTCATCATTAGCTCCATTGTGCAGATGTTGGCCAGTGGAAACCATAAAATTACATTTCCCTTGTAATATGAAGTCATGGCTGCAAATGTCATTTAGTGTTTTATTAACACATGACGCTCTTTAGCTTCGTAATTGGCCACCTTTGTCACTCGAGAAACACATAACAAAAGGAGCTAATGGTAATTATTAACACCCATTGAAGCAGCTAAGTTTACTGCTCTATTCTCTATGTGTGTGTGTGAGTGGTGGGTTATTACAGCAGTAAATGCTTCTGTCTGAAGTAAATGTAATGACTCTAACTGCCCTGTGTGTGTGTGTGTGTGTGTGTGTGTGTTTTCTTTCATTTTAGTCCGTTTCCCAGATGTTGTTAGCTTACCTCTCCCGGCTCTCGGCCATCGCTGACAACAAGATCAACTGTGGGCCCGCCCTCACATGGATGGAGGTAAGGCCTGGCCCTGTCCTTGATTACTGAATGCTGTTACTGCACATTATAATTAAGTAAATAATAATTTAAAAAGCAGTTTTCTATTGACAAAACTGCAAGGTAACATTCTTTTAACGCTGCATAATAGCCGCGCTGAGGTTTCTTAATCTCAATCGCTGCTGAGTTATTGAATCCAGGGAAGAGAAATACCAACAAACGCTTCAACAAATAAGGACAGAAAGATTCCTTGTAAACTGAAATAAGGGACCCGCAGCCTCATCGTCTTCTTTTCGGGGAAGGATTCACACACTTTGCTGTAGGATTACTTGAATCATGAATCCTTCAAAGCTACTAACACATCCCTGAACAGCAGAAATACTCCAATGAGCTGGTAGAGAAGAAGTTTCTGATTTTACTCTACACTCCACCGAAATTGCCTTTAATGGCAGGACTATTATATCGTCGTGTTTCTTTTTTCCCATGGTAATTTGATATTCAGTGCCTGCCGCTTTTGAACTGACATGTAGGTCTTGTGTGTGTGTGTCTGTGTTTGTGTGTGCTAGGTCGACAATAAGGGAAATCATCTGTTGGTCCACGAAGAGTCGTCCATCAATGTGCCAGCTATCGCTGCCGCCCACGTCATCAAGCGTTACATCGCTCAGGCCTCAGACGAGCTGTCCTTCGAGGTGACGACACACACACACACACACACACACGCTCTGTCTATATGCTGAAAGTATATTCCTCATCTGTTGTTACTTGCTCCATGAAGATTTCATGACATTGAATTAGACCGACTGTGAGAAAGGAACAAAAGAAGTGCAGGAGAAATAAAGCCATCTGTGTTTAGACATCGAGTCCGGATAAATCATATTCACCGTATGTAAATGTATCAGACACATCTTTAATCTTCTGTCTTTGCTTCCTCTGCCGCAGGTTGGCGACATCGTGTCCGTGATTGACATGCCCCCTAAAGAAGACACCACATGGTGGAGGGGCAAGCACGGCTTTCAGGTACGCTGCTCGCACCAACACTCTGCAGGCTCGGGATACAAACACGTTTTATTTTTCTCTCTGCTCCCTCCCGGCTGTAAAAGTTTTAATTAGGGTTGTATCTGAAGGTATTTCAAGGACAAGAAGAGAATGTTGCTTTTATAAACCAGAGCTCGTATATTATGAGTTTGTGGAAAGACAAAGCAAAGATACAAATCCTCTTTTTATGTGAAGCTTTTGAGCAGATCACACAGTGTGTGGCCGAACTGATTCGTATTCCTGTGCAGCCTTCAGGACGATCCTATAACACACTGAAACGTGTCGTCTTCAGGACATTTGTTCCAGTTCCAGTTCACTTTAAGCACTTTATTTGCTTATTGTACTCTCTATTTCGCCTCTAACTGACACAGCTGACTAACCATATGATTATATTTTTGAGCATAAATCTTTTCTGGGTCTTTAAGAAATTGTTGTCAGCTATTAAATCAACAGCCAGTTATTTTGACCTTCTGTGCACACAGGCTACACCCAGACCAATGTGTACAAAACAGATTTACTAAAACGAGCGTCATGGGGCCGCGTGGTGGAGGTGCTGTGCTGAAATGATGAAATACAATCCAGGAAGTCCAGTTGGAGCGACAGATTAACGCATTTAAAAGGCTTATCAGATGCCAGAGCGCTGCGCAACGGTTTGTGGTGCTCACAAACAGGATTTTACAACTCGGCAACTGTTTCGTCTCTCGTCGCAGCGACCGCCGGGTAAACACGTCGTAACATTCCGGGCACGTTGCGAAAGTGACCGACCACTGCAGCTCCGCACCGGACGACGTCCCGGTGCTGCAGAAGCTGAGTCACCATCAACTCGTTCACTGATGATGTTGAGAGTTGTTTTGCTGGAAGCCTCCGTGTTGGAACCCCCTCACTGCATCATTGGACCGGTTCCATCCAAATTAATGAAAACACGGCGCCTCAGGCTACTGGGCCTGTTTGTCAGGTGCAGATTTGCCCCAGTGGAGCTGAAATATTGCTCTGGGAAACACAAAGAGGAAATTCTGCGCTAAAGATTGTAACTTTGGATGATATCCATTTGATTAACTCCTGTTTTCCCCCGCTGTAAATCCTGCGGCATTAATAATTAGATATGAAGATTATAGCATTCAAGGTCAGTGTGTTATTTATTTCCCGAGCTTGGTGATCTCATATAAATCCCCACAGCTGACCTGTGCCTGTTGAGCCCTACTTCCCTCACAAAATGTGTCAGCAGGTCAGTCCCTGGAGCTGAATGAAGTGCTGCTGCAGCAAATCAGGGCTCGAATACACGAAGAACGCAGCCGCAAATTCAACAAAAACTCACATTTACGTGTACTGAGGCATGAAGCAAGAGGGATAATTAAAGCTCCGAGTCTCCAAATTGTGGTTTCAATAATGTCAGAATGAGTTGCTGTGTAAATACACTTTATATTATTAAATACTGGTCATCATTTACTCATTTTAAAGTCTTAAAACCTTATCCCTGCTGCAACAAAGCGGTTTTTTGAGGCTTAAAGTCTGGCTGAACCTCCTCTGACCCGCTGCCCCTCTCTCCTCTTTGTGTGTTTTGGCTCGCCGCCCTACAAGAAGGAGTCCTGCCGGTCAGGCTCACTGGCAGGGTGGCAGCCAGCAGCCAGCTTACTGATCAGTACGGTTGTATTTCAGACGAGTTGTCAGCTGTAGGAGACCACCGCCCTCCTCTGGATTACAGAGCCTCTCCCTCTGAACACATAAACACATGGAGAGGCTGTTTTTCCTCTGATAGACGTCGAGCCTTCTGGTTTATATACCAGAGCTTCACTTTCTCGATTCTGAAGCTAAACTAACTAGTAAAGTGACACAAACACACGTGCAGTACCACCTGTGTCCATTAGGGGGTAGTCAGTCAGCCACACTGGTGTGTGTGTGTGTTTATCTCATTTGCCACTGGGCTTCATCTGGCACCTTTAGATTTAAAAACACAGCTGCTTCACCACAGCTTGTGGTCATCTCCACACACACACACCTGATGTCCAAAAACATCATCTCAGTCACACACCCCAGTGTGTGTGTGTGTGTGTGTGTGTGTGTGTGTGTGTGTCTCTCTTCATTTTATTACCTGAATCTGATTGAACTATCTCACGCCTCACCCTGCCCGTCTCATTCCTGTGCTGTCTGCAGGTTGGCTTCTTTCCCAGCGAGTGTGTGGAGCTCATAAATGATAAAGTGCCGCAGTCCATGACCAACACGGTGCCAAAACCAGGTACTCCTCCTTCCTCCTCCTTCCTCCTCCTCCTCGTCCTCCTTCTTCTCTTAAGCCATGTGTTAAAAGGTTCTTATAACTGATGGCAGGTAATGTTACGGCTGCGTTTTCAAGCAGTGGTTCAGTCTGTGATGGATGATGTGGTTTGGGATGAGAGAATGTGTGTGTAATACTAATAGTATCATACATATACAGTACATTTCTATGATTTTAAATAAATAATATGAAGTTGAAGTTTCAATATTGCCTAATATGAAAATTAAAATTGAACAACAGAGCTCTGTCATTGTTCTTACCGCACATAATCATCAGTATAAAGATAATACTTGTGAAAGGGAACTCATAATTCTGAGACGTCATCCCCTGAAATAGCTTGCTAATCATGTTATATTGACTCAGCACTATGCAAATCCTTCGCAAATAACTGTGCTAATCTATCTCTGTCCAGAGCAAACAGATAAGCTCTTTAGCACGCGCCTCAGAGCGTCAGAGACAAATGTATAACATAAACCCTCTCGGGAATCAAAGAGAACACTCGACGGCGGACCTGAGCTCTCCTTGAACTTTGCCCTCACTCCTTCACACACTGAGTTCATAGCAACAGAAACAGCCGCTCGTGTCATCGAACCTCAGTGTCTCGAGTCGACGTCACATCTTCCAAATCCAAAGATTCAACCGATATGACTCACTGTCACAAACCACCCGGCCGGCTTCGGGGTGAGCGGCTGGAGTCGGATGGTTCCTAACTATTCCTCCAGAATACAGAGTACAGACGCCACAGAGATCCACGTTCATGAGGGCTCGTATCGTTGAAGGCACTGGAGGGTTTCGAGCGCTGTTGGACTACCATGTCAAGTTTCAAACCAAATAAAATTCAAAGTTGCCTTCTTAGTCCGTGTGACTGCAGTGCAGTTAACTGTTGCAGCGCACTCACAGTCCGTGACTTAATCTGCCTGCACACTCCCCTCCTGCTTTTAAAGTCTGTTTTCAGGCTTGTTGCCGTTTTGTTTGTTTTTTGCATGTGTCAACCTTTACAGAGTATCCGCAGGTCAACTATTTTATTTAGATGTCCTGACAACAGTTAAAATATTAAATTCTTTCTCCTGAATTGCTCATTTTTATGTATATTTGTTAGATTATTTTAAACAAATCTTATATTCTTTAAAGTATAAGTCTAATATTTGGTGCTCTATAACCTGCAGATGCCCTGTTGTCAGTAATATTACAATACAACGAGCAGATCCTGGATCAAGTTCGTTACCAAGCAAATAACTAAATGTAATGTGTTTAAGCTGCTTGTTTATGTGTCAAAACTGCACTGCCTGTTCTCCACTGCAATGCATCATTAATCCTGTTGTTGTCTCACTGCACAGGAAAGTACAGTAGTGTTAAGCATGTGTCTTGATTTTGTTGCATTTGACTGTGACTCCTCTGCCTCAGCCTCCCCCTGCTCTGGCCTGCAGCCTGCTTCTTGGAGTCTCTTCCCTCCCTGTGCGTGTTGGTATACACACTTCATCCACCCGTCCACTCACTGTCCACCTTTTTTACTCACTCACACACACACACACACAAATGTAATTACACATTTGGATTTTGTTCATCCGAGTTTGGACAGAGTTAAAGTTATAATCCTTAAGATTTCAACCCCCGGTTGAGACGTTTAAAGCACCCGGAGAATCTACAAGCTAAAAAACGAGAAAATCGCCATTTAGTCAGTGTTAAGTTTGTCCGTTCTGTGCTACTGTAGAAACATTACAGTTCCCATGAGGTGTCTGTAGATGTAAACGGGTCATTCAAGGTTAGAAAAACATAAAAGTTCTTATTTCCATTACTCATGAAAACATAGTTATGACTTTTATTCCATTTTTTCAGTGAAGTAGGTCAATAATTGGCCTTTTCCGATCACGTCGTGCGCAACCACCATCTGATTTAGTGCTGCACACAGCGTGAGCAGTTTTCCACATCGCAGCAGGGACACAGTAATATCAGGAGTTGGTTAGCTTGCTGAGAAGTTTTTCATCTAACAGCTCACTGTGGTTGTTCCGTCCTGTTCCATGACCTCCCAAAAAAATGTTCTAAATTTACCCCAAAACGCCACAAATAACCCCCAACGTAAGTGACCGTTGTCTTGTTTGGTTGATGCATTTTCGAAGGAACAATTGCAGTCAGCACTAACTTCGCAACTCTCAAATGGACGTCCTCCAAAATACATTTTGTGTCCTGTGATCGTGTCAGCAGCAGAAGTAGGACGTGTACCTTAATACGTCCCCGATATGCTGTTAAGAATGGCAGACCCCGCCCACCACCAACATTATATAGAGACGTTGCGGGTCATTTTATTTCTCGAGAATCTTAAGGATTATAACTTTAACGTTAAATTTAAGAATCCACACAACTCTCGTGTCTTTGCGTGTTTTATTATTGAATGCAAAGCTTGTTTTTTTGTTTTTTTTTATCTGCACACTGTCTCACAAAAGCGTTTACTGCTTCAGCATCAAAGTATCACTTCTATGCAAAGCTACTGACCTCAGAGTCCTCAAAGTTAAACAGTTGCTCTGTTCTCTAACTTGAAGTGCTTCTCTCCCTCTGCCGACTCTCTCATGTTTCCCTCCGTCACCCATCCGTCCATCCATCCAACCAACCATGTGTCTGTTGGTCCATCTGTCCATCGGGCTGCATGCAGACTTGGAGATGGAGAGTGTAATACAGGACAGTGCATGGGTGGCCGACCCGCTAAACCACTACAGCCTAAGTTCAGGTAGACCAAAAAAAATCCTTTGGTGTGCTGCACTGCCGATCCTTCACCCCCCCCTAACCAAAAACTAACTCTACAACCCCGAGTGATGTGTTTGCACTGTGTGACTAGTGTACCTGCCACCGTAGCTTCACACAGGACAGTCCTGTGTGCTTTTTGGTGTTTCATTACAAGAGGACCTTTCACAAGATAATAAACTGTCCTGTCTGTGGCCTTTAACACAATTATCCACATTATCTCTCTTCCTGAGTTTGTTTTGCATGTCGTCTGTCTGAAAAAAAAAAACACAGTGTGTAAAAGTTTCAGCAACTCTTTGAGTGTTGCTCTCTCTCAAAAGAACAATCTTATCCCTCCAGCCGCCTCTTCTTTTTCTGTTTTCCGCCGCTCAAGGTGTATGCAAATAACTTGAGGGGTGAGCCAGGTTACTACAGCATTTCTCAAAGCCGCTGAATGGACCCTGTGTCTGGACGGAGGCCAGCTGTGTTTGTGTGTGTGTGTGTGTGTTTGGTTGAACCAGAAAGGCCACGGTAGGGGTGCCGTGGTACTAGGTCTCCGCCGGCCTTGATTTATTTAATCCTTTTACAATGAGGGGGCCTGTAAACCCATCCATTGAGCGTTAAGCTTTGTCCTGCAACAGTAAGAATCTCTGTCTCCCTCTCCATGGTGACTGAAAGAGCAAATTCCTGCAGGGAGCCACACAGCATTGGAAAAATATGCTTGCTCTGCCTAGAATCCACTCTGCTCACCACTAACCTTTGCTGTTTCCCAGTAAAACCATGGAAATTGTTAACATGCTGCACTGCTCCAGTTAAAATACAGACGATCGAAGCTATTAGGAGTTATTAGTCCTTCGGTCCATGTGTTTGGGGTGTGTTGTGTTGCAGAGAATAGAGACCGCTCTCTTCACAACCAAAATAAAACTGAGAAATGTTGTTGACATTGATATGAAAACAAAGACAGCCGTCCTTCTTTCGGCTCCAGACCCACCAGTCACTGACCCAGATGTAGAGCCCCCTCTGTCCCCCTCCTCGGTGCGGGTCTTCGTCATGTCTGGAGACCAGTGATTTGGGCAGCTGTGAGCACACATGAGCCAAGACAGCTGGTTATGTGAAGGGGAAGGGAAATGGGGGAGAGAATGTGTGTGAGACAGAGTAAGATTTGTCCTCCCGTTCCCGAGGATCTCAGATCATTTCCTGGTGCTCCGTCTTCTGAGCTGTGAAACTATTCGAGCTCCCTTGTGTAACGTGTCATTGTGCAGCTTCAATAAGAGACTGTGCTGCTGCTGCTGCTGTAGGCCGCACCTTTGTTTGTGGGAGGCTGCTTGTGATTACAGACTAACAAACTCGGGTTGAGTTGTAAACCGAGAGCAAGTGTGTAAAACTATTTTTTATTTACGCCTTTGCTCCCTTCAGTGGACCAAACATACCTGCAGTTACATTACTCAGAGCTGTGCTGCATCGTTATTGTGATCTGTTGCTTTGGTGTCATTACTAAAACAAATTGTCACGTACGTACCGTGTTGTTGCAAAGCTTCAGAGCTCACAGGAGTTTAAACACGAGGTAGAAATTGAACTGTAAACTTACATCCCCTTTTTCTTTCCGGGATTGAACCAGACGATTCAGATCAAATGCAAAATAGCAGCTGTAAAGTACTTCATCGACACAAAGCTCTCATCCTATTTGCTGTATGACATCATGGCAGGAGCTCACCACTTCCTGCACAGGTGACTGTACTGTATCTTGTTTATTCAGCCCTGTGTCGTCTATGACTGCTCCTCCACATGATCAGCAGGTTCAGAAGTCAAACTATGATGCTCAGAACCAGCTTGAGTGGGTGATAATAGGGGAAAAAACTGTTTTATAGAGCACAACATGCTTTGAGTTTTGGACTTTGAGATTTTACTTCTGGCTTTTAAAGCCTTGAATAGTCTGCCTACATTTGTGATCTGCTGTCGTCCTATGAGCCTGATCCCAGCATGAGATCCTCCGGCAGGGCCCCTCTAATGGGCTCAACTTGCCACCAAAGGTGACCGGGCTTTTGCTGCCGGGGCCCCTCAGCTGTAGAAATTCAGCCCAAATCCAGTGTGGCCCAAAAGGCTGATTTCTATTCATTTGAATGGTGTTACCCCGTTTTGGCTGCAGTGGTGCGGGCCACAGGAAGTGCCGACACGGTGGAGCAGTTGAGCCAGATTCAGTTTCTGGAGGCTTACTTCACACCGGCCAATCCGGTGATCTGACGAGTCGAACTCCTCCACAGTCAGCCCGGAAATGTCACTGAAACTGATCCATGATGAGTTCATGGTCTAAACTCCCTGCCTGACAAAAGTCCCTGTCGATCCCTGACGATCTCAGTAAGGCAAACTCAGTATCCACCTTTAAATCTATTTTAAATCATGTGGTAACTATTTAACCCCTGTATCTTGTTTATATATTAAATTCTTATTGTTCATTGTAACGCAGGGAGGAGGAAGGACAGTCAGAGGAAGTATTCACATACAAGTCCTGTACTCGCAATCCAACTTCAGTAAAAGCAACTGAAATATTCTCAGTGAAGTATACTGCTAATATTTTAACATACAACTTGAGTAAATGTACTTAGTTACTTTCCAGAACCTTCGTGCTGGGAGAAATCTGAAATGTTTGTCTCTGTGTAACTTGTGAAACGCGTGTCGAAGCGATCACATGCAGAGGAAAAGTCTGACCGCGGTCTTGTGATTCCGGACCAACAACAAATTAGTTTGACTTTATTTTGACTGATGTCTGCGAAGCGACTAAGCCAGTTAAAGAATTAATAAGATAATGTTTTCAGGGGGCGCCGACGACGACGACGAGCCCCTTCGGAAGGGGGGGGAGCTGATTTTAAAGTCAAGGAAAGGACATCGTCTGTGTTCAGAACCGGACTGGAAACGTTCTCCGAGTATCAGCTCGGGGTCGGTTGGACAGCTGTGTACAAGTTTTTTTTTTTGAGGATATCTCCTCCCACCTGACACCAGACCAGTTGGAGCCTGACAAGTTTTTTTTTTAAATGTGTTTGATTCTGTCAGTGTGGGAGGACGCTGAAACCGTAAACCTGGCAGCAGCCAAGAGGAGATTAGGTCAGGGGGGGGGAAGAAAATAAGAATAACAGGAAGTCGTGTTTGAATGTACTTCCACTCTGATATTAACCGTAACAGCAAAGTATGTCAACTGAACCAGCCCGAGGGTTTGTAACAGCTTTATTTCAACTTGGTGCTTTGAACAATTAGTCCATTTATATTATAATTATTTTAATTAAACACGCAGCCACATTTGGAGAACTGTGACAGAGGATTGACGTGGATGCTGCATGTTAGGTGTGTGTGTGTGTGTGTGTGTGTGTGTGTGTGTGTGTGTGTTTTCCACTGTGTAAACCAGGAGCTTGTGTCTTGGCTGCCTGACTCCCGTGCTGCCTTCAAATGCCGTTGGAAGTAACATAATCAAGCACGTGTTGGCAAACATTTTCTTGGACTAGGGCTGTAGAAAGGGAAGTGAACATGAACGCTGTGTGAGCAACTGATGGCCAACACGTTGACACATCTTGTGTATATATACCTGGCCTCAGGTATGGGATCTTAGAAGGAGCAGTAGTGTCGTGAAGTAAGAAATCAAAAAACAGCCAGCAGGCATGGCAACAAGTGTTTTTTTTTATTATACCTACTAAAAGTCACTGTTTTGGCCCTTCTTTCTGACTGTGCCAACTATTGCACTTCCTCAACTGAAGTTTGAGGATCAGGAAATGCAGTTCGTCCACATGAGGCTGGCTCCAGAAGTGAGTCAGTCTCCATAAGTCCCCATGTCCAAATGTCCAACTTCACAGCAGAAATAAACATGTTTACAGCCTGGTACAAAAAACAGTTTTGGTGTCCGTAGCTAATTTCCCCGTTCATGACAACTGTACTGAGGGTGAATTTATATACAACTCACCTGTTCAGGTTATATTAAGGCTTAAAGTTATGCAGGATTAAGAGCCGTTGACAGGTGACTTGTTTGAGCACCAGCCCACCTCAGGTCTTTGAATATTTATATTTATTAGTGAGGCGCTGTTGGAGGCTGGAGTGCCACTAATGTTTGAACACACGTCGTTTTGATCCACCTCTGTCACACTTACTCTGCAAGCGGTAATTCCCATATTTCCGGGAGCCCGTGAACGCAGCACATTGTGGTGAAGCGGCGCTGTGCGGACACGAGCTGACAGAGCAGAGAGGACAGTCTGCGGCTCTCCTCCTCCTCCTCCTCCTGCTCCTCCTGCTCCTGCTGCACCTCCTCCTGCTCCTCTGCTCGGCGTGTCCAAACTCTCAACTTTAAAATAACTTTTCTCACTCGGTTGAAGAGACCTCGCCGGTTTTAGCGCCTCTCAGCTGAGGTTTCACCGCTGCGAGAATATAGAGAAAGTCTGCGGCTGCACTTTGGACTTGTTGTGTGTGAAATCAGTCATAAAGCCTGAAGGCCAGCGTTATGAAGCAAAGGTAAGAAAGGAACTGAACTATATGACAGCTCAGTATATTTATTTACTGCAGTATTTCTTCACGGATATGAAATTAAACCAGTTAAACTTGTGATGCATGACTTTTATTGTGAAAAGGTTTTACTTTGAAGGATGGTAGACCATTAAAGAAGTGTGGAAAATATTGCTCCTTCCTCTCATGACTCCACTTTTCCATTTACTCTTATTCATATTCTATTATTATTCTTATGAATAACATTTTGTGTTAGAATATTTATAACTCCCCTCTAGTGTCATTAATATTCTAAGTGGGAACATTTGACTTTAAAATGCAGTTTTTGTTGTTATTGAACTTGTTTTTTTAGCAAAGAAAGAATAAATATTTGACAGTTAATTATTATAAATTTAAATGTATTTATTAAAGGTGGAGTCACGCCCATTTGCCGCTCTCCGTACTGATGCTGCCTGCTGTGGTCCACATTAAACCATTTAGCCTTATTATGGTGTGAGACCACGCCGGCCTCTGTCCTCTCTTCCTCCCTCTGCTGAAGTTATGTTCACTGGTGCGTTGAGAGCTGGAACAATAAGACATTTTGCTCCTACTATCAACACACACTTGTCCAAACAGAGGTCACTGTCACTCATGACTGGCTGTTAATGGGCAGACACTGCTCTGTTGTTTACACACTAAACATCCATCCAGGGAGATGGTCAGGATGTGTGAATGGGTGTAAACACAGCATTGGATAAGTAATCCAAACATTATCTCCGTGGTAGTCGCCTCTCGGTGAACATCCTTTATTCAATAACAGCAATCAGGCGAGTGTGGGAAACCCAGTCTATCTCTACTTGCTCTCTGTTTTGGACTATCGCTTTTTTTTATCACCCCCGAACCAGAAGCAGAGTGTGGATCGGTTTCGGGAGGCCGCGCTCTCATTTTCTGCTCGTGCCCATCTGTTAAGCTTATTTGGAAAGGAGCGAGCCATTTGGTTCTCAGATTCTAGACCCGAAATCTGATTTCTCATTTATCTTTTTAAACCTTGGAAACAATCCTAAAGACCTCAGCAGGAGCGATCAGGACGTGATATTTATAATAGACATGAAAGAAAACGTCTTATTTATACCTTTATACATGCAATGAGAGCGGGTCCTCTCTCCACCATTTTTGTAGTCCATAACGGACAAACCAAACTCTGATCTAGATCAGAAGGAGAGGGTGAGACGTGGCAGAGTATTAATTTGGCTGCAATCTGCAACTTCACCACTAGGTGCCACGAAATCCTACACACTGGACCTTTAAGTGGCTTTAAAAGACAAACTACTTTGTAAAAACTGTCTCTGTCACAATTAGGGATGCAGCGATCAACCAGTTTTACAGTTAACTGCGTAAAGGCTCAGCTACATCGACGTTAAAACCGTCAGAGTAGCGGCAAGTTAAGAGTTGATCTTTTCAGTAAAGCAGCAGCAGCAGCAGCATTGCAAACAGACGTAACACATACAAAAGAGATGTTCCATCAGAAGCTGTGCTCGTTGCGTCCCGGCTCATGATTACTCATGGCAAAAAGAAGTTGACAGACAGAATTTCACACATTCTTCGACTCACATGACTGTCAGACTCCTCCGCGTTGCAAACACCCTTAAAAGTCTTAAATCTGAAGCAGAAAATCATCCACGACTCACATTCCTCAGTCAGAAGTGTTTTCTCACACCATGCAGATCCCGAGATGGATGATGCAATCACATCCGACCCATTCACGTTATGTTTTTACTACAGCGAAGCTGAATTTCCCGCTCAGATGCCTGCGTGACTTTTGAGTCTCGAGGGCTTGAAAGGGTGAAAGGGCTGAGCCGAGCCGCGAAGTGAGAATTCTGAAGCCCCCGAGGAACGGCGGTCACGCCTACCGGTGGCTGTGTATTCAGTGCCACACACACACACACACAGTAGTTGTATCAAATATCTCAGGCTAGAGTCTGCCGATTGGCTCTATGGTGTCACTGCTCTACTTTAGGAAGTCTATTGTGTCGCTATGAAGCTCGAGTTTTCCTCCACATCTGTGTCCTTCTCTTTGGAAAAAGCTGCTTGCTAACCGAATAGAATGAGGCGACCGGGTTTTGGGTTGGAGCTGGAGAGAGAGGGGGGGGAAAGAGAGAGCATGATGTTTGCCATTACGTCTGCTGTAATGCTTGGCCTGGTTTCTCCTCACCCCCGGCTCATCATATCCTCTCTCTCTCGCTGGGCCCTCTTGGGGGAAAAGCCTCGTCATAGTCACACACAGTCGGTTGAAGGGCTGAAACTGAAACCTGTCCCGGTTCCTCGGGTGTTATGACCATCCTTCCCTGTGTTTTAAGCTTTGGATTTTATCTGTTAGAAATGCAAATGCCAGCGAGGAAAACTGTGAACATCTGGGCCTCCTACCGCCCCCCCCTGCATCATGGGAAATGAAGGATGCCTTAGTGGGCTGGGAGTTTGACTCATACAACGGACTAAAAGTCATTATATCTCAGCCATCGCTCTTAAATGAGACCCCTAAATCGCTGGAATACTCCTTTAAGTGCCCACAGGTCATAAATCTTGTAATCAGAGGCTCTATCAGTGCTGCTATTCTTAAATGAAATGCTTTTACCCTGCTGGATTTCAGCAGTGAGTGCTTCGGAGGCAGTTTCAGCGCCGAGCATGCTTGGGAGAGCTGCCGGCCCTCGGGGCTGTCATCCAGCTTGACAGTAAGCAGATGGGAGTCTCTGTCCGTCCTCCGGAGAGTCATGCTTGTCATTGCACTCCTCTTCCTCAATCACGTCTTCCAGTCAAGTCTGGCTTCCTGAATAAAAAGTGACGTGTCAGTGTAAAGCCAAACACAGTCACCCTCCCTCCCTTCCTCCCTTCCTCCTCTACATGATACCGAAGGCCTTTTTTTGATGCCTCAACAGTGAGTAAACAAAGCTGCCTCAGCAGTTTTGTGTGCGGGCACAGCAGCACAGAAGGAATTTCTCCCTGAGGGGTGAATTGTTGCTCTGTTTTTTATATTTTTTGAGATGGACCGATGAGTCTTGTTTGCGGATGCCGGCACAGGAGCCCGGCTGTTGATTCACTGTTGATTGTGCTGCTTCGTTTAAAAAACGGCACACGATAGAGACCCAAAAGTTTGATTCAAACATTATTAATTGAACTCGGGAGGAGAGAAACGGTTATGAATCTGTCTCCGCTGTCGGGGTTGGTTTATTTTGAGATACCTCGAGCGTCGTCGGAAAGAATTCAACTGTAGAAAACACAAACTGGCAGAATATATTTGATTCATATGATGGCACCTGTGTGATTATGTGTGACTACAGCATAGAGACATGCAGAGAACAGAGTGCGGACTGTCACTAGTTATTTTTAACAATCATGTGTCCAGTTTTTCTCCCTGAATCATCTTACTCCACTGACATAACACTCAACAGTATTTGGACTCGTGATAGACAGTTTAATAAAAAAAAGATCAAAATTGATGCAGCACAGACAGCGAGATCGTCTTTTTTTTTATTCCATTGTTCCTCCTTGTCAAAACCAGGCATCACAAACTCTACCCACAATGCGGGCTGACCACTGACAGCTTGGTCAGAGTCGGTGGTGGTGATGGTGGAGGTGGAGGGTGGAGGTTGTTGCGCTTGAAGCGGCTGATGTAGCCGGCAGAGACATCTGCCGCAGAGGTCTGTTGAGCTCACTCGAACCCAACGCACCCCCACCTCCACCCGAACTTTGCTTTCACGCTCAAGTGACATCACATAAGGACGTTTAGCGGATTCTGCACAGCGGTAGTCAAGCTCGCCAACACCTGGAAACTATGATGTGTGAAATCAAGAAGTAATGAGTGTCGCTTGACTTTTTTAGTCTTCTACTGTCAGATTAATTCAAGCTACAAAGCATCTTTCCATTCCCATCAGCTCATTAGTTTTACTGCGGTCTTGATGTTTGCATTCTGAATGCACTCGACAGACTGTCAATTAAGTCCGCTGTGTACGTTTAGTATACGAAACGGGCACAGTCATTAAGTTTTACCTAATGATCTCCGGGCGGGAGAGACAACTCTCACACAGCAGAGGTTTTTGTGGATGCTTGTTTTAAGTCGTTATATTCATGACAGTACGCGTGTGAGCTTCATGATGCCACGAAAGTCTCCCAAAAAAAAGTTCAGATATAAACAGAAACAGAACTTTGGAGCTTTATTTAACTGAATAAATACAAAGACAGGATTTTAATGTTCAAACTGACAAACTCTCTGAGTTTGATGCCTGTAACAAGTCCCAGAACAATTGGACCTTGTGTTGGAAACAGTCTGGACCAGTCTGGAGGACAGTTTGACAGTTTGACAGTTTGAAATGTGAACTCGTCAGACCACAGCACGCCTTTCCACCGCCGTCCATCTCACATGATCTCATACCCAGAGAGGCCGTGGCATTTATGGGTGTTGATATCTGATGCCTTAACTTGCTCAACTTTGTTTACCGACACCGATATTCTGACGTGTTCCTGAGCATGTGCAGTAATACTCTTTATACAATCTGTTTTTAATGCAGCTCTGCCTGAGGGATCACAGTCAGCTTCGTCTCTTATGTGCAAGGATTGAATCTTTTCATGAAATTATGCATTGGAGATGGTGAAATCCTAAAATTCATTACGATTGTGTCTTGAGAAACTGTCCCTCGTAGTTTTTCACAAAGCGGTGGGCCTCGCCTTTCGAGGATGCCCCTTACGTCACCTGTTACAGATTAACTTGTTTACTTGCGTGATGTTGCAAACAGGTGTTTTCTGAACGTTCCACGGCGTTGCCAGTCTTTCCAACTTTTTTTGGGCCACGTTCAAACTTCGTCTAAGTCGAAAAAGGATTCTCATATCGCTGCTTTCTGTTTTTAATCTCAGCGCTCCAACGTTTTTGGAATCAGGGTTATAATCTCATCACTTCTGACAGATCGTTGCTAAAAGAGCTGCGAGTGAAGACGCTGCCTTGACACTTTTATTGTCTTCTTGGTATCTTCCAAACACACACACAGTTCAGTCTGAGCTTTTTTCTTTCACTCAGCTTGTTTTGTGTCTGGAGATGGTTTGATGAGCACCGGCCTAGTTTCAGATGTACCGCAATCGAAGCGGAGCTCGGCGAAGCGCATCAATTAGAAGAGTCTTGTTTAGATTGCAACCTGTGCGTTTGTGTCGGTCTGAAGTCTGGAGGAGATAAAATAAATATGATGTCAAGGCTGTGAAACACATAAGAGAAGTGATCTTAACTGTTTATAATCAGTTAAAGGACTGTGACCTGGAATATAAATAAAAACCTGCTGTGTCGCATCAGTTTTTCCACTTAAGCCCAGAGCACCACAGATCGGAGATATTGGTGTGATCGCTCTGTTTTTTGAGAGTTTTAGTGAAGTTCCAGATGGTCATGCTGAAAGAACAATGATCATCGACCGGAGAGCGAATGGATGTTTTCAATGCTGTCCGATTGTTCCTGGGGTGCTGTTTATTTGAGCGAGACCGTGTGAGCTGTCAGATTGAATGTCGACGATCCAGGACTGAGAAAGGACAGCTGTGCTGTGGAAGAGCTGAGGCATAAAAGAGACAGAGTTGTTGGTCAAAGTCGGTGTGAAGGGCAGCGCGATGCAGAGCGTCCACAGGCGATCAAAGAGGGACTAGAAAAAGGTGAGATCCAAGACGAGGATGTTTTACCTGAAGAGGTGACGGGAGCTGAGGGGCCGATCCACTGACACCGACGAGAGAACAAAAAAAGACAAGGGGCGGACTGGGAGTCGGTGCAGTGAAGGTGTGAAAAGCAGGGAAGGCTGACTGATGCTGAGAGAGATGCTTTAAATATCAGGATTAGAGGGATCATCTTCACAGAGAGAGGTTTGCTTTGGAATATCCTTGAATATTCACCCCAGTGAGTGCAGTGTTAAGATGTTGAAATAGGTTTAACTTGCATCGCTGCACCTACAGTCTGATAAATCTCTTGTTGGATGCACTGTGACATTCGGTCAGTCGTTTTTCCGTCAGCGTAGCTGCTCTTTATTCTGTATTTTTCAGATTTCTGTCTCAGTTTAAGGCTTAAAGTCTCACTCAAAGCTAAATTGATGCTTCCATCGTTTAATTTCATCTCCATAATCGAGTCAAGTAACTGCCCCAAGAGTGGAAAAACACTCTGCTACTGTCATCTCCCCGTTGGCTGACAACGTGACGATTTTCAGTGAAGATCTTTTCAAACAAACGTCTGGAGTCGAAGCCAGCTCCATTGTTCCTCCGTCCAAATGCAGCTTGTTTGATTCACTTGATAGCCTCTCCACATCTCTCCAAAGCAGAGAAAACAACTGGTGTGTAGTTTAAGGAGCTTACGACCCTTTCCCAGACATAGTATCTGATCAGTGTGGTTTGGGTTTTTTAAGTAGGTCTGCTGCTTTTTCTTTTTTTTTTTGTCTTGTTTTGAAGCGGAGCAGAGGATACTGGTGTTGGATGTGGAGGATTCCTTTGTAGTTGCCTGGGAGGTGGTATTTAAGAACGAAGCTTTCAGCCTCAAGGAAACTACACATGCATAAAGGAAGGGTTTGCATTAGAATGAAGCCCAAACGCACAAAGGGGACAACCCTCGTATGGGGTTTCACTCCAGTGCACAGACGGACCTTTTTGTGAAAGCCGATCCAGTGTCAAACCCACACTTACTGTAGAGTAGTAAACAGTCGTGCGGGAAATCTAAGACGTGTTCCTTCCTCCTTCCTTTTTCCTTCATTCCTCAGTGTCTAAGAAGCACGGGAAGCTGATCACCTTCTTGCGCTCCTTCATGAAGTCCAGGCCCACCAAGCAGAAGCTGAAGCAGAGAGGCATCCTCCGGGAGAGGGTGTTCGGCTGTGACCTGGGAGAACACCTCCTCAACTCAGGACACGATGGTGAGAAACGTGCAGACACACACGGCCCTGAGACGGGCTTTAATTCCTGGTTTCACCTGTTCCCTGGTTAATGCAAACTCACCCTTTACTCCATGTTTACCTGATGCACTAATTCCTCTCATGTCATCTCACATCTCTGCCATCAGTGAAACAATCCCTGCAGCCCTTTCACCTTAAAGTTGCTGAGAGTTGCTCTCAAACGTCTGTTCAATCTGAAGCTGCAGCCAATTATCTTAGCTTAGCATAAAAACAGTTAGACTTGCTCTGCCCGTAAGTAGCAGAATCTGCCAACCAGCGCCTCTAAAACTCTAATTAACAAGTTCAACATCATTTGTTTACTTTGCACAAAAAAAACAAAGTGTAAAAAGCAACAAGCTGTGGTTTTTACAGGCCTGTTTCTTGGCTTGGTGCAATGACTTCATGGTTGCTGGTTGGCTGGCAACCTCCCAGTAATGATTAGTCTCAAGGAAGCGGCTGCGCCCGGACAAGAAAAAGACCATTATGTGAGGCGACCATCAGCTTTAATTTGAGAATTCACGGTATTTATTTAAGACGCGGCCGTTCTTCTGGCTCTTTTCCATCATGATCCATTAAATGATGAAACTTTTACTATGCCCAAAAACACACCTGCTGCTTCTTCCACTCCAACTTTTGAGCTAATGGCATAATCACAGCGTATCTTCTGGAAACACACAGCTCGCTCTGCATGTAAACACCGGCTCGCTCCGCCAGCCGCCGGCCCTTTCTGCTTGTAATTAAGATATTTGTTTGCCTTAAGTGCATACCTACATTTATCTGCTGCAGCCACATTGATTTTCCGAGCCTGTCGGCAGCGTGGAGTCTGGCAGGTGAGCTGACGTGATGGTCTCAATGACAGAGTGGGAGGATAATGGTGTCCTGATTACACTGTAATACCAGCTCCATCCAGCGTAATGATGCTACTCTGCTGCCGAGGCTTGATCAATAACTTTCATTTCAGTTCATGTTGGCACCAACTTGAAAACTCATCTGTTCATGTTAATGGATCATATTCTGTGTGCAGGACATGAATGGTTTTCATCTTACCTGCACATTAGCATACAGTAATCACACTGTAGTGAGTCCTGTTCGTTTAATAAGCTTCTGCCCACAGATGAGCCGCACATTCGTGGGTGAAGGAGTCAGCCGTCGACCCTTTTAAATCCAGCCTTACCTTGACATGAACTGATAAGCCACTCTGTCACACTTTGCCGGGTCAAATGGTCAAAGTTTCCTGACTGCTTCTAAGAAGTCGTAGCTATAGAAACACAGTTAATGATTTGTAGTTTGCAAGTAGAGCTCTGGAACTGCTATAAAGATGAATCCAGGGTGTGGAAGTGCCTCTAGAAAAAGTTAGAGTCGCCTAAATCCTAACTTTTAATGAATTTTAGTCCAGTTTGAACAGACTGGCTGTCACCAGCTGCTCCAACAACAAACGTCTGGGTAAAAAATGGAAATCAAAGCCTCCATGTACTATATTTTCTCATTACTGAATTATGCATTTCTCCTGATTACAATGCAAGACGATCGCAGAGTTTGGAGGACTTAAATCTTAGGTTAGCAACTAATTCCTGCTGGGTTTAATTACTGTAAGATCTCCATGCAGCACTTTCACCTCCCAAACTGTGGAGGTTGGCAGAGGCGGTTACATTAATTAGCCCGTCATTAGCAGAAACATCTCCTCTTCCACTCGAATGTAAACACGCTCTGCCGCAGAGGTAACGGCGGCGAGATCTGTCTGCAGTCCAAATCATCACCAAAGTTGTAGCTTTGCGTGTTGTTGTGGATGAATTCATGTGTCAAACATGTTGAGTATCTTTGCGATAAGACCTCATAACAAAATTCTTCCCACATGAAGGACTTTGGAGGGGGAGTAGTCCGCCCTCGCTGCCCGTTCCTCCGCTGAAGAATGCCAAAGCTGGTTTCCTCAAATCTCGCCTTGTTTTCTCTCTCGCTATGTCTGGAATTCGTCTGAACAGCTGCTTCAGCGAGTGTCCCACTCTCTGTCATCCTCTGAATGATGTGTGAGCTGTGAGCTGTGGGAGGCCTGGGAGCCTCCTTATACGCATACACACCATGCTTATCTCCCATACGCACGCACATATAAATAACACGTCTGTATGATTCATGGTCGCTGAAGAAGAATGAAGACGCTCTTGTGTTGTTTCTTCTGGTCTGTGCATAACACACAATCACTGGCATTGTGCTTTGAAGCCGAGCATACATGACTGGCTGTCTCACTCTCATACAACAACACATTATCTCATCATATGTGTCATGTAGAAAATAGTTCAAAGGTCAAACAACAGCACTAAATAAAGAAATAAGATATTTTTTAAAGCTCTTCTGGATGTTCAGAGGTTTCTCTGTCATCCTTTTCTTGTCCTTGTAGCGTTCACTGAAAACTGAACAAACATTGACTGACGTGTTATGTGACGGCACGCTGTTTTTCCTCTTCTCAGTGCCCCAGGTCCTCAAAAGCTGCACCGAGTTCATCGAGAAGCACGGTGTGGTGGACGGCATCTACCGGCTCTCTGGAATCGCCTCAAACATCCAGAAACTGCGGTAGGAGACGCACTGCTGCGCGCTGCATGCTTCTTACAGTATTTGATCCATGCTTCTTTTTTTTTTTATCACGAACTCCACTCATCTAAAAGGCCGATGACAACATGTGGATTCCATCCATCTGTTAAAAAGAAGAGCAGCAGTTGTTCCTCATCAACCGTTTTAACTATCTAATGTTGTCGTGCCAGGAGAAGAACTTGTACTTTGGCAGTCAGGACAGTTGTGGCTTGTTAAAAGGCAACATGTGAGATGTGGACATGTCACATGTTGTTGCCGTGCTGTGAGATGTGTGAGGGTAATGCTTACATGTAAATATATAGCATAGGGGGGATAACAACATGTAATTTCTACTTAGAAAGTTTGATTTCCTCACTTAACACTAAGCTCCTCTCATTGTCCAGCTGCCAGAATCCAGATGTGACAAAAGAGGAGTTCATAAAAATGTTGAAAGACTCTAATTCAACTTTTAATGCTGCTTTAATCTCTCAGCAATATTGAGCTTTGTGAGCAGAGAGAACATTTCATCCCCTGGAATTCACCTCTCAGGCCACATGCAGAGTCATGCAGATACTTGGAGAACATGTTTACGCGCACTGTCGTAACCCGGTTGCTGTAAATTCATACACGGAGGAGGTCAAAAGTCAGATTTCTCCCCTCATAGTGCAAATATTTCAAAGTTCAGCAGAAGTTCAACAAACAGCTACGAAGTTTTTCAGTTTTTAGACTTATGCAAAGCAAATCAAGATTTTCTACTTTAGTATAAATGAATGTGTGGATTGGGTTCACGTTGCTCAAAGAGCCTCAGCTTCGAAGGGATTATTTTGTTGCATGAGCTCGTATCAATCATTTCCTCCTGAAATGCAGCCTGACTTGTTTTCACGTCTCGTCTCCATCCATCACGCTGCAGCGGTCGTCCATTCATGCGTCTCCCTTCAGAAGAACTCAGCTTGTTGACGCTGCCTCTGCCCTCCTCTCTCTTTCTCTTTTCTCTTTTCTCTTTTCTCTTTTCTCTTTCATCAGGCACGAGTTTGACTCTGAGCAGATCCCCGACCTGACCAAAGATGTTTACATCCAGGACATCCACTGTGTTGGCTCGCTGTGTAAGCTCTACTTCAGAGAGCTGCCCAACCCCCTGCTCACCTACCAGCTCTATGAGAAGTTCTCTGTAAGCAAAGACAAAACACACACACACACACACTCCGATCTTTACCACTAGTCTTCTGGCTTTTACAGCACATGCTCGCCAACACTTAGAGGATCTAACTTCACAGCACTGATTTCAAATTCCTCGTTGGAATTTCTCAAATTTATCTTACAGTTATGAGTCACAGACACCCCTGAAATCATAGCATTGTGCTTGACACACCCTATCATTACAAATGCAGCAAACCGCTGTGTGTGTGTGTGTGTGACTTGGAATAAAAACCATCTCCAAGCACAACAGAGCCGTCCCCAAAGATGAAGTAAATGTTTGCTGGTTACTATGGCAGCTGGGGAGGAGGGGTGTTTCAGACTGATGTCCCCTCTGCGCTCAGAGCAGCGGCGTGAAACCGGGGATGACAAGTGAATGAGTTTAATGTTGATACACTCACACGTCCGTCTGTTTATCTTCCCCTCCACAATCTCTTTTGTTTTCACCCTGAAGGATGCTGTATCAGCAGCGACGGACGAAGAGCGACTCATCAAAATCCATGATGTCATCCAGCAGCTTCCTCCGCCGCATTACAGGTCAGCGTGGAGGCACAGTGCCCCCCTTTAGCAGGCTCAGGAAGTACAGATTGCACCGTCAAAAGTTGTGTGTGTGTGTGTGTCTGTCTGTTGAAGTTAAAATCAGGGATTTGCACACTGCGCTGAGTGGAATCATTTAACAGGTCCCGGCGGACCTTTACGTCGCTGATGATGAATTGAATTTCCTGTCCGTTGTGAAAGCATACAAATGCTAATTTCTAAGTGTCGCTCCGCCGAGATTTGAGTGCGTAGTGAAATATTGATGCACTGAAGAAAGTAGCTCTATCATGGCCGTTAAGTTGGGAGGCAATTAAATCTGAATAAATGAATATTTGATTCGTAGGACCCTGGAGTTCCTCATGAGGCACCTTTCCCGCCTGGCAGCATTCAGCTACATCACCAACATGCACAGCAAGAACCTGGCCATCGTCTGGGCGCCCAACCTGCTGAGGTGAGACCCCACCCTCCTCCATCGTATGCAACACACTGTTAATCGTCACCCTGAAAGCTGCCTCCGTGTCGGTGTTATCCGACTTGAGTTTGGCTCTTTTTATACTTCTCACGTTAACGGTTTGTCAGGCTTGAATCTGCCATGATAACGGGCTCCGTGCAGCAGAAAGCGCCCCATCTCCTGCTTTAAATGAGTCATTCTCTCTGAATGGAAAGGATTTAAGCAGCTCTTCTCTTTGTTGGGAGGCTGCTGATCAACATCAGATGCCGGGAAATTGCATCTCGAAACAATTTGACACAAATTACGCGACTTAAAATCAAAACCACTTCAGCGTAATCAGGTGGAGTCTTTTGGCATGAAATTTTACACTTGTTTTGAAGTGGAGCTCTCCTTTGCCGCTCTTCACTTGTTTGTTTTTGATTATGTTCTGATGTTTATTTCAGGTCTAAACAGATCGAATCCGCGTGCTTCAGCGGCACGGCAGCCTTCATGGAAGTCCGAATCCAGTCGGTGGTGGTGGAGTTCATCTTGAACCACGTGGACGTCCTCTTCAGCACTAAACTCAGCACACTAATACGAGAGGGAGCAGGTACGCACAGGCGTCTGTTAGATAAAACTGTCATTCCACCGCCCACTGCTGCTTCTACTCGAGCATTAAAACACCTCTGCTCTCTGCTCTGCGCATCACCAGGTCACAATTCATTGTCACGGCCCAAATCCCTGCTGGTTTCATCGCCCTCCACTAAACTCCTGACTCTGGAGGAGGCCCAGGCCAGGACCCAGGCTCAGATCAACTCTCCAGTCACTGAAGACAGCAAGTACATCGAGGTGGGCGAAGGTCCGGCTGCCCTGCAGGGGAAGTTCCACACCGTCATCGAGTTTCCGACTGAGAGGTTCGTTAACTCCTCTTCTCTTCTGGTTATGATAACGATAATAAATGTAAATTTAGACACAGAAACAGACAGATGTTTATCTTACAGTGCACATCTGCTTGTCACAAAAAATATCTTCAAGGTAGTTGGACTTGAAGAACAATGCTGGAATGTGTCTCCCTCTGCTGGTTGCTCGTCACACTGCAGGCAGAGTCATATTCCTCCTGTGACTGTCTGCAGATATATTAAAAATAAAGATTTTACACATGTGTGAGTTAGTCAAACTAACTGTTCCCCGCCTGCTCGTCCACCACTTGTTTAATCGTAGGAAGAGGCCTCCTATTAAATCCAAGAAGTCTCCTGTGGGTAGTTGGCGTTCGTTCTTCAACCTGGGCAAGTCTTCCGCCATGTCCAAGCGCAAGCTGCACCGCAACCCCAGTGAGCCCAATGAACTGAAGGCCATGGCTCTCGCAGGTGAGTCATTCCTCCACAGGTGGAATGAAAACCTTTTTACAAACGACCCGACCGAACTGCTGCGACTTTTCACTAAATAATTTTACATAAATAAAAAAGCTTTGTCTGTCTCCTGTTTACATGTTGATACCTTTTAATTGATATGTTTCAGGAGGGAGAGGAGACACGGCAACATTAAGATCAGCCAAAAGTGAAGAGTCTCTGAGTTCCCTGCACAATGTTGAAGGTTTGAGTCTTCCACTTTGCTTTGATTCACAAGTTTAACTAGTTAAAAGAAGATAAAATACATCTCTGATTTATATATTTTCTTCTTTCAGGAGAGTCGAAGGTGTACCGTCCTCGACGGCCACGCTCCAGCAGCGACGCCCTGTCGGCCTCCTTTAATGGCGAGCTGCTGGACAGCCGGCAGCACTGCAACTCCTACGACAACCTGGACGCCACGGAGGACAGCGACGGAGACGACGGCCCCATCTGTGTGCCTGCCCTCATCTCACCTCCGCGCTCAGCTGGCGAAGATGTGGACCTCAGCCCGCCAGACATTGGCATGGCCTCGTTGGACTTTGACCCCATGTCTTTCCAGTGCAGTCTCCCCGACACCTCCTACGCCTTTCCCCTGGATGACTCACCGGCCGGGGCCGAGGGCTGCGTGTTAAAGAGAAGCCCCGGCAAGACCAACGGCTCTGACCTCATCTCTGCCACCTTCATGGCGAGCTTGTTGTCCACGGACTTTAACCGGGCTGCTGGAGAGAGGATGGAGAGCAAGAAACTGACCACGTCCTATTCTTACACTGATAAACCCACACAGGCTGTGTCACCTATTAAATGTGGAAAGGCCACGAGTTTGACACCATTTTCCACCTCAGAGCTTTTCTCTACAGAGACGCTTCACAAGAACACAGGTGGACAGGCTGTCTCTCCACAACCATTATCTCCTCCTTCAGTAGCCAAGGACTCTCCTCCCCTGATGGGCAGTGTGCTGCTGAGGGCAGCAGAGCCGTCGCTAAGTGAAGCTTTCCAAATAGAGCTGCACTCGAAGCTGGCAGCCTTTGACAGCGCGGACAGTCAAGAGCTGAAGAGAGAGGACGGCGTACAGCAAGCGCCGGCTGCCAGCAGCCAAGAGCACCAGGGTAGGGAGCAGAGAATGACCTTTTTCAGTGCAGTTTCTGGCATTTTCTGCCTTGTCGCTGTTTTGTTTTCACCATGTAGGCTAAAAATAAGGTCACAAATCATGTCATTAATTATATGAATGCTTTTCTTCTAGGTTTAGTTTCCCAGGTTTGCATGGATTTCATCTTAAATGAGTCTTTTCATATTATGCCCGAGCACCACACTTAACTTTTCCCCTCTTACAACCAGCCTGCCTGCTGTCGTGTCTTGTCTTTACCTACGTCTCTCTTACTTAATCATTCTTCAGACCCACCTTGTGTTTTGTGTCCCTGCTAGGAGTCGTAGCTCCGGACTCTTCGAAGGACCTCCTCACCCCTCGTTCCCACAACTCTACAGCTCCCACTACTGCCCCACCTCCTCCTCCCCCTCCTAAAAATGCTGCCCGCATGTTGGCCCTGGCCCTCGCTGAGTCTGCCCAGCAGGTCTCAATTCAGTCTCAGTCCCGGTCCTCTGAGCCCCCCACGCCGGTGTCCCCTCTGCAGCCACAGGAGGCCTCTAACTTCCAGGAGCCGCCGCATCCACTGGTCCCACATTTCCCGACTTATCCCGACGAGGGAGCAGGGGGAGGAAGCTCCCCGCTGCCTAACAGCACTGCTCCAACCGTCACCCCGGCCTCATCTTATCCCCCCGCTTCCAGTCCTACAATCAAGCAGCAGCAGCCGCAAGAGTTAACCAGCACGGTTGGCAAGCTATCAGAGGGTGGCAACTCTTCTACAGCTCTGCCCGGCGTACAGCCAGAAACAGACTCCACTTCATCAGACACTCCTCTTTACAAGTGTGCCCCGCTCCCCACTTCAATCGGCCTCACTTCACCAACCAGGAAAAGTCCAGAAAGGAGGCCGCATCAGCAGCAGCCTGTCACGGGACAGATCTCCGTCTGTGCCAGCTCGTCTAACAACACTCCAGCCACCACGCCCAACGACAGCTGCAAAGACAAAGTGTTACCACAGCCTGTTCCTGAGGTAACCGTCCGGTCAGCTTTATATGTAGATGGCTGCTAAATTATTAAAGCTCTTTACATTGTGATATTGAGCATCATCCAAATGGATTCATAATTTATATGCAGCCTAACGTGAGCGAGGTAGAGATCTATATTTTGTGAAGTATGCTAGATAGATGAGAAGATAGACACCACTCTCACCTCTGTGCATTTAATATGAAGCTGCGACAGGGAAACGAGAAGAAGAGAAAAGCTCTTTACAGTACCAGCACTTCTAAAACTCACTAATTAAAATGTTATATCTTGTTTATTCCCCTGAAGTCTGTTCATCACTGTGATGTTGCCAGACAACCAGAGAAGACTCTGCGGAGCGACTGCACCTGTCTGCTTTTAAACAAACAAGATATAAGGTGTTAATTAGTGAACTTCAGTGAGGTGGAGTTTGCAGTTATTACACTGCTGTGTTTTACAAGTTGTGCACACTAAACTGTATGACATGCAAAATGTTTGTTGCATACAGTAAAAAATACCAAACGTGGTGATAAATTTGACATGAGGGATGTCAAGTTTGTAGCTTATCTGACATTATGAGAATCTCTTTGGGTGTTTTGTTGCATCTGTAATATCTTAATTTGGTGTTAGCAAAAAGTCTTCAGAACCTTTTAAATATTCACTACTTTAAAGTCCAAAAAAGCCTTAAACTGGGGAACATAAGACATATAAACATAAAGATTAACAGGCATTAAGGCTGTGCTGGAACTGCCCAGTAACCACACTGGTGACACTGGAAAGCATCTAGCTGAGGTGTGTGTGGAGTTAGGTTACCAAGTTCCCTTTTCGAGAAATTGGCAACCAGTTCTTTGCTTTTTTTAACATGTTTTAACTTCGACTTGTGTGCAAAAGTTTGTTTTAGAGACAACAGGAAAGCAGATCAACCCGTCAACTTTAATCTCAAATAAATGCTAAATAAGCGTCTGTTTTGTGTTTTTTTTTCTCAGGTCAAACCAGAAGAGCCTGCACCGCCCCCGATCCTTCCAAAACCGTCAGAACCTCCACAAAAGCCCAAACGGCAGGCGGTATCACTTTCCCAGCACCAAACACAAACCCAGCAGCAGAGCCAAGCTCAGATACAGCCTCATCTTCCAACACAGGTTCAACCTCAAACACAGCCTCATCCACAGTCTCATCCGGCGTCACAGCCTCACACCCAGTCTCAACCGCAAGTCCAACCCCAACCCCAAACCCAAACCCAGCCCCAGCCGCCCTCAAAGGCCAGCGCCAGAGTGGCGCCCACCTCTGCTGACCCTGTTGAGAAGCCTTGGGAGGCCATAAAACCGGTACAGCCCTGCACAGAGTCTACAAAGTACCACGACTCGTACACACCCGCGCCTCCAGCTCCTCCTGTCCGCACCATAGAGAGCAAACTGGCCACAGCAGCACTGAGCCAAAGTGAAGCCTCCTACCAATTCCTGGGTGAAGGCCCTGCGCCCGGTCATCTGGAGGACGCTCTGCCTCACCACCCTCTTTCTCCACGTAAATCTTCCACGCACCAGCCAGCCTACCTGTACCACGCTAAAGGAGAGCCCGTCTTAATTGAGCCTCCAGGAGCTGCGTACTACCACCAGAGGCCCGTTCCTCTGGGCCCGCAGTCCATGCCGCACCACTATCGGCCAGACAGCATCCCTCCACACCTCTCCTTCGTGTCCAAATCTGAGCCTCAAATACCCTACAGTGCCCGAGTAGACAACAGATACAGCACTTTAGGCCCCAGGTCGTACCACCACTCTATAAAGTCCAGAGGAAACACTCGCAGTGTGTACGTGTCTCCAGGGCCAGGGCATCCAGGTTACAGCCATGACCGAACCCATGGCTATCCAACCATCCGCAGAGTTCACTCGCTCCACGTTCCTTCCACTATCCGCTCAGTGCCCATCCAAAGGACTGAAGTTCCTCCAGATGACGAGATGTTCTTCTACCACCGGCCCATCTATCAGTGCAAAGCCTACCAGCAGCCCGCACAGCAGTCCTCACAAGCCGACTACCACGTCACCCAGCTGCAGCCTTACTTTGAGAATGGACGGGTTCAGTATCGCTACAGTCCGTACTCCCCTGGTTCGAGCCCTTTGGAGGCGCCTTTTTACGACATCGACCCTTATGGCACCATCCGAGTCCGGCACGTCCACTCGTTTGGAGGTCGAGATCCGGGAGCCGGCGCTAGCCGACCTGGAGGAAAGGCAACTGGATACCACTACCTCGCTCGCCATGTTCTCCCACCTGGGAAGGAGCACAGCTTTGTGAGCAGGGACATGCCGCCTGGTCACGGAAGCAAGGAAGCTGCCGCTTACCTTGCTTGGGACCCAGAAGAGGCAGAAAGGCTTCGCATGCACTCCATTCGCAGGGAGAGCAGGGCGAGACAGAAGGTTAAAGGCCCCGTCCTCTCTCAGTACGACAACGTCGGCTTGTTTGCACCAGCGGATATATCAGGCTATGAAACCCTGCACCTGCGCAGTAAATCTGACCCGGGGAAAGCTGTGCTTGTTGCAGCCGACAGCAAAGATGGACGCTACCTCCCAAGACATATGGTGTCAGACCCTGACGTCCTCATGTACATGGAGACCGACAAGCACGTCCAGGGCAGCGCGGTGGCCGACAAGTCAGACGGGCTGGTCAAGCAAAGCGGATCCAAGAAATGCCAATCTTCGCACTCCCTTCCCACCACTCTGAGCCACAGCCTCTCCCATCCGCAGGAGAGCGGCCGACAGGAGGCCAAGTATGAGACTGGAGACGACAAGCAGGGTGGAGACGGCAGCAGGTCTAAACACTGGCAGCAGGAGTATCCCAACAAGAGGAACATGCAACCACGTTACGAGTGTGCTGATTCCGACCACCACCAGGGCGGCTACCACAACATAGACGACCAGCTATCAGCCCCGAGGGAGCAACTCGCCCGCTCCAAACCGGAGCGATCGCAAAGCGTCCGAGAGCCGCCGCACTACAGCCAGGGGAAGCCTGAACTGGACAGAGACTACTCATATCAAAAACACGGCACTAAAACGCCGCAGTCCCACTATGATAACTTGGACGATTACCACCCAGTACCTCATCCTCAGGCCCCTGTTCAAAAACGTGGAGGCTCCGGCTCGTATCCCGCCCCAGGATTCACGGCGAGCCACAACAACAGAGCGTACTCCACAGCACTGGGCCAGGGCGCCTTTATCCAGACTGACCTGGCCATGCAGAGGCCAGAGACAGAGATCCGTACAGAATGAAGCGTTTAAGTGGGGCGGACGAAACGTGTGAAATTATCTTTAGCTGTGTAGAAGAGAGACTCTGTTGAGCTACGGTTGAGCAGCCTCTGCAGGACAGTGGACTGTCGTATCACCAATATTTTTGCTCCTCTGTATTTTTAATGAATTGTAAAGAAAAATGACTTTTTACAGAAAGTCCTGAATGTACCTGAAATTATTGTCCAAGAGGTCATATTATTGTGATTGATTGAGACAGTAGCCAGTCATAAATGTATATGATATGAAAGACGCAAGGTACTTTTACAGGAACCACACAAATGTAAAATATATATACTATATATATATATATATGAATAGAATCACTAGTAAAAAGGGATTTTTAGTTGTATTTTGTTTTTCTTTCTAGGTGTGGCGTTGGGTATGAGCATCAGCTGGGATTAAAGGTTTGCATTTTAGAAATGCATGCACTCTCTTATCTCTTACAGAACAGTTCTGTGTACTTCACTACCCATTGCGTTTTTTATTTTTTATTTTTGTGGACGTTACAGCACAAGTTATCAGAGGAGGATACACGTAGGTCACCACGCCCTCCCTCTGCTAACATGTACACAAGTAGGCGGTACGGCGTGTCCGTGTTTGTCTCGAGGAATCCGACAAAGGGGGCTGCAGTGGGTTACTTTGAGTTAATATAGTGGTTATCATTGTCTAATTTTCTCTGTGACTGTGCCATTTTATGTAACTTTGCTATAAACAGATTTCAACGACTTCTTAATGGAATGTTTTGGTACTCGTTTGTTCTTCACTGGAAGAGGGACCAAACAACTTTGGGCGCAGTTGTTGCACATGTGGGATAAAGAGGTGAAGATTGGATGTATGCCTGTTGTACCTTTGTAGATGTGTAAGCAGATGTGTAAGAGGTTATTTTTTAATTTCCTTTTTGTTTTGTTTTTTCTTGTTTTTTTTTCATCACATTCACGGTACTTTCATGAACTGGACAGACTGAATAAAGCTGAAAACATTGTCCTCTCAAACGACGTGGTGGAGAAACGTGTTGCCGCTGCTTTGTGGGGAGAGAAACAACTCGGTGATGAGCCTTAAATTTTGTTCCCTACAAACCATGATTTGTTTTACTGTCATTGTCATAGACCATTTTCATAATGCACAAACATTGTGATATCTAGATTTAAGATCACTTTTGATGATTCTTGACAGTTCAGGGTTGACAGGTGACCTGCTGGGGTTATTTAGTTTTGTATCGCCTCACTTGTTCAACGAGGGTGGGAAATGTTTTTGTTTGTGTTTTCTAAAGATATCTGGGGCCATTTATTTTCAGGCTGGAAATCGATGTATAGTACATTCATCTGGTATTATACTACGCGCCCTTTTGGGTCACCATAATGTCTGGATATGTTTCAAATATGTCTAAACCCAGGTTGTACTCTGTAACTGTTTGACTTCTATATCGCTTGCAGGTTTTGCTCCTCTTGCCTTATCTAAAGCCTCTCCCTTTTCAGATGGGGCATTTGAAGTAAGGCACCGTGTACTTGAATGTGAAAACACTCTTGTCTCAATCTAGAGGTATCTAAAGTTAGATATGAAATAAATAAAACTGTTCAGGAATAGCTATAATCCATGTCTTTTAATATGTGCGTGATGTTACTAATCCACCTCCTGACGATTACTTGAAGGATTCAATTTGACACCAAAATTTAGGAGACAGGAGCAGAAAATATTTAAGTAGTTGTCATGAAGCATAACAGGTATGAAGGTATAAGTGAGTGTACTCAGCTATATGAAGACTATAACCAATGTCTTTGTCCTCAAGTCAAAGATATTTATCCTGAATTGTTACTGACATGATCCCAATATTAGAAAACATTATCTCAACAATGCCTTTGACATCATCAACCACCTCAAACTCTCCGTGGCGTCCCTCAGGGTTCAGTGCTCGGTCTCCAGCCAACGTTTTTTTTTTTTCCCTGTATGCCGATGACACCCAGCTCTACCTCTCCTCAAAGAACCAGTCTGCCACCACCTGCTCCAGGCTTTTTAATTAACAGATGATGAAGACTGGATGCATAAAACTCAACTGCAGTAAATCTGAAATCATCAGGTCGGGGGTGTCATTTGCTCCTGCTTTCCCGCTAGGCTGCATCCTCCTCCTACAATAACTCAACACTCCCTATCTGATCTCTTCCTAAACTTACACGTCCTAACTTCTGGTATAGAAAAACATCTGCGAGCACAGATGTTACTATAATGCAGATACAGCATTCTGGTCAGAGATAAGAGCTTTGTTTCAGTAAACATGTCGACTCTGACCCCCTGTGACGAATTAACTCAGTGTATATTACCCCCAGATTCAGGGACAGTCTGATATTCAGTGTCTAAAAGACAAATCCTTCAGTTTGAATTCTGGCTGCTCTGGTGTCATGAGGAGTACTAACACATGGTCAAACTGAGTGGCCAACAGGGGGCACTACAAATGGTCATATAAATGATTTGACCTCTCCGGGGCCAAACATCCATCAAAATGAAGCTTGGTATTTCTGCAGCGTCAGTGTGGAGCTGGGCATAACCTTCATGTCAGAATAACTGATGACAGCATATGATTAAATCTCATCCACATTAACTGGAATATGAAGAAATGACGATGCCATCGCAAGAATATAACCTCTGACCATTGCAGGTAAATATATTTACTTTGCTTCCATATTTCATAATATTCAGTGATACATACCATAAGCAATGACGTGCATATAGGAATAACTAAACTAATATTGGTTTTCATCTCTACACCCTTTGAGGCTTAAGTATATCCTTTAATTTCGTGAATTGTGTTTTCCACACAAATGATTTGTTCATTTTATCTTTTTTAAACGTTAAAATCAGTGGGAGAAAGTAGTGATCTTTACTAATACCACAGTGTATCAGAGCATCAATTAAGTACCAGAACTAAAATCGCTCATAATGCAGAATGTCCCATTTCACAATAATAATATATTAAATGAATGTTTGATCATTATAAATGATTTAATTCATGGTTCATTTTAATGCTGCAGATGGTAATGGTGCTACTAATTTAACACAATTGTATAAAATATATTGTTTTGTCACTGTTCCTTGTATATATATATATTGACTTGTTACAGCAGCTCGTGATACACAAGGTAGAAAATTTGATTATTAGTGTTATTATATACTGTTATTAACATATCTACCTATTTATCTTGTGTTATATCTATTAAATATAAATCTATATTATAAAAAACTGCGAAACAGTGCTACATTAAGTCATGGTGAGTTAAAAGTACATTTAATTTTGAAAATGTATTTTCGTGTTGATCATTTTTATTATTATTATTGAGCATATGCTGATTTTTTTTAACATTCATTTCAATATTGGCGGTTGAGAAAACATGTAAATCGTCAAAACAAAATAATTACATAATATTGTTACTTACAAGGCTAAATTAAATTATTAGTGTTATTATATACTGTTATTAACTTATCTACCTATTTATCTTGTGTTATATCTATTAAATATAAATCCATATCATAAAAGGATATTATAACAGTGAAAATAGAGTTAAAAGTGGATTTAATTTGAAAATGTATTTTTGTTTTGATCATTTTTATTATTATTATTGAGCATATGTTGATTTTTTAACATTAATTTGAATATTGGCGGTTGAGAAAACATAAATAGTCAAAACATAAAATAACTGTTACTTTTTTTTTTATTAATATTACTATAAGGGTAGAGTCAGGTCGTGTTTTAAAGTATTTTTAATGAGTATTTGTAATAAAATAAAAAGTTCCCGCTCAGAGTCTCTGTTTACAAACGTTGGCGTTTGGTAAAACATGTAAATAGTCAAAACATAAAATAATTACATAATATTACGTCACTTTTTTTATTAATGTTACTATAGCGGTAGAGTCAGGTCGTGTTTTAAAGTATTTTTTAATGAGTATTTTTTAATGAGTATTTGTAATAACATAAAAAGTTCCCGCTCAGTTTCTGTTTACAAACGTTGGCGTTTGGTAAAACATGTAAATAGTGAAAACATAAAATAATTACATAATATTACGTCACTTTTTTTATTAATATTACTATAACGGTAGAGTCAGGTCGTGTTTTAAAGTATTTTTTAATGAGTATTTTTAATGAGTATTTGTAATAACATAAAAAGTTCCCGCTCAGTTTCTGTTTACAAACGTTGGCGTTTGGTAAAACATGTAAATAGTGAAAAAATAAAATAATTACATAATATTACGTCACTTTTTTTAAATTAATATTACTATAGCGGTAGAGTCAGGTCGTGTTTTAAAGTATTTTAATGAGTATTTGTAATAAAATAAAAAGTTCCCGCTCAGAGTTTCTCTGTTTACAAACGTTGGGCAGACGGATGATTGACACCACCGCCATTTTGCTCGCTCTCGCTCCGCTTCCATTGTGTGAGAGATAGTAAATATCTGACAGACAACCACAACACACTTTGTATCCGTGCGGGAGCGAACAAAAAAACCTTACATTCAGCCTCGGTAAGTCACGTTTTTAATCACACTTTTTAAAACATAACGCTAACGTTCACCTTTTGGTGAGAAAAAACCAGTCGGATAAAGTTGTTTTAGTGCTGAAATAACGGTTTATTTCGACGCTGCTTGTCGTGTGGAGGGAGAGAAAAGCAGCCGTTGACGGAGGCTCGGTGAAGAAACGGCTCAGTACTTCCACTGCCTGAACACAAGCCGCTCCACTTCTTCATGTGCCGCTGTTTCGCTTTAATATATCACCTCTAAGCAAAGCCGTGGCGCTTATTCGATAGCCACACTTGTCTGCTACGTTTTGTTGCCACTCTTGTGCGGACACGTTGTTTGTTTTAGACGGGAATCGTCCGAGTTCACGTCCCGCTCGTCGCCTCTGTGTGTCGGCGGGTTCGTTTCGGTCTGCGGCCATAATCTTGCGGTATAAAAGCCCCGCTGGTCCCGCCCCCCGTCAACCATGCAGACTCAAACCCGATTGGTCCGAACGTGTTACCCGGGCGTTGCTGATTGGTGGATTTTCCGAACGAATAAGCTGTTCGGCGGTGTGATTGGTGTGATCCGGAGGACACGGTGTCTGGATTGGCTCCGTGCAGCTGCCAACACCGGAGGAAAAGTTTTCCCAGGCGGCCAAAATGTGACTGAACACCCGAGACTTTGAGCTGGAGGTGGAAAAAACAGAATAATAAACAGCAACAAAACGACCATAACCCTGTGTTTATATATGTATATAATGCAGAATATATATATATATATTATAATAAGCTGGTAAAGGTGGAGCTAATTTAATTACTGCCATTACTGTTTATTAGTTTCTATATTCACATCACAGTGTTATTTGCTGTTAATCTGCAAAATAACTACTAATATATATATATTACATGAATGTAAACCATGAATTAATCATTGTTAATGATTTAATTCATGGTTTACTTCAATGTGCAGATGGTATACACAATTGTATAAAATATTGTTTTGTCACTGTTCCTTGTATATATATATTGACTTGTTACAGAAGCTCATGATACACAAGGTAGAAAATACTAAATTAAATTATTAGTGTTTAATTATACTGTTATTAACATATCTACCTATTTATCTTGTGTTATCTATTAAATATAAATCTATATTGTAAAAAAAAAAGTGAAACAGTGCTACATTAAAAAAAAAAAGCACATTTAATTTTGAAAATGTATTTTCGTTTTGATCATTTTTTATGATGCCATTACTGCCAGATAGTTTATTAGTTTCTATAGTCACACCAAAGTCTCTTATTTGCTGATAATCTGCAAAATAACTAGTAACAAAAGCTTTAAAATGAAACATAATGTAGTGGGAAGAGAACAAGACATCATATATTTTGTATAATTTCTTTGTTTGTCACCACCAGAACTAGTCAAAAAAAAACTGACACTCAGTTCGTATATAACAATTTAATTGACTGTATCATCATTTAACAGTTATATGTTTTGACTTTTGTTTTTTCACAGTGTTCTTGTCACGTTCAGGGCTCCAAACATGTAAATATCCGAAGATAGAAGATTATTATTTAGTTTCAAAATTGGACTGTTTTATTCACAGTGCCCACACTGAACTTAACGTTGAAAAAGTATTAACCGTACCATTGAAATCTTCCCTTCAGGTGATACCTCGTCGTAATGGCTCGTACCAAGCAGACTGCCCGTAAGTCCACTGGAGGAAAGGCTCCTCGTAAGCAGCTCGCCACCAAGGCTGCCCGTAAGAGCGCCCCCTCTACCGGTGGTGTCAAGAAGCCCCATCGTTACAGGTAACAGCCGATTCTTTCACATGTAACATCATTTAAACTGTGTTTATCAAGATGAGATGATTTGAGCTGTCTGAACATTTGGAGGTAACACATGGAGGCATTGTTAAAATCCTGTTGCGCCTGTAAGAAGGTAAATTATTAATCTGGTTGTGTCTTTCAGGCCTGGTACCGTGGCTCTGAGAGAGATCCGTCGGTACCAGAAGTCCACTGAGCTGCTGATCCGCAAGCTGCCCTTCCAGCGCTTGGTCAGGGAGATCGCCCAGGACTTCAAGACCGACCTGCGTTTCCAGAGCGCTGCCATCGGAGCCCTGCAGGTATTAAAAATAAAAAAGCTACATCAGTTTATCTTTCAAACTCTGAAACCGACTTCTCCTGCTAATCTATCATCTCTCCGTCTCCCTCTGCAGGAGGCCAGTGAGGCGTACCTGGTGGGTCTGTTCGAGGACACTAACCTGTGTGCCATCCATGCCAAGCGTGTCACCATTATGCCCAAAGACATCCAGCTGGCACGCCGCATCCGCGGAGAGCGCGCTTAGACAGCCTAATTTCTCACCTCTGTCCTCTTTTTCTTTACCTATCCCTGCCCTCACTCTTTCACTCTACCCTCCACCTCCACCCATCCCCGTCACCCTCCCTCCCCCGTGCCCAGCTTCTCTGTAGACTTTAGAGTAACCTTGATTATGAAGAGATAGAAATATGTTGAAGTCTGGTCTCTCATAGGTTTTCGTCTTCACCAAATGTTTTTAGGGTACCTTTTTTGTGCATGTAAAAGGTTTCGCGGATCAGACGCACACGTGCACACGGTAAACATCCATCACCGGGTTTGGGTGGTGCCTCGAAACATTAAGCCCACCTTTTCGAGGGGAAGGAAGCGGGTGTAGTTCGTGTGGCAAACAGATCTGACGCAGAGGGATGCGGCCGAGGGGCTAGTCTGCTTAAGGGGAGCTGCAACTTCCACAGCAGGGTGCTATTAAAACTAGTCCCGAGGCCCCGTCTGAACACTCTCCTCCCTCCTCTACACCCAGACTTCCCCTCCACTCCACAGCTGCAGCCAGACCTTTTTCAAACTGGGAGGCGACGGTGGCTTGTCGGGTCTGTTTGTGTGGACGTGTGGATGTCTGATCTTTCAAAACCCACTTGTACTCAAAACAAACAAGAATCTTTTGGTTGCTTAAGAATATTGATTATCGTTGTGGATATGGTGTCTATTTTTTTTACACATATAATTCATGGATGAGCGTCTCTTCTCTTTACCACTTCTAAAATCGTCACATTAAGATTTAAAAACAAACAATAAACAGTTTTTTTTGTTACAGTGATCTGATTCTCTATAGAAAATCAGGAAGGGCTTCTCTGTTTCACAACTTCGAATCTAACGGCAGCCACACGGGGGCGATGCTTCACCATCTCCTCGTCTGTAGATCAGTCCTCACTCTCTGCTTCTGTCTCTCTTCATCTCTCCACAGTTAGGCTTTAGACTCGTCACAACAGTATGAATCGACATTATAGTGAAAGTTACACTCTGCATGTTTAGTGTCCGTGTGTCTCTTGCACACTCTGTAGTTTCTGAGCATTAAAATCTGTCTCCCTTTCTCAAAAAAAATTTGTGATACACAATATAACCTCATATTTGTTTTCTTTTATATTTTTCTTATTCCTCGAGATTTTCAGACGTATAAATAAGCTGATCTTTGTATTTTCCAAATTTCTCATATTATGGTGGTAATAAATAGATGTTAAAAGAAACTGATGCTCGTCGGTGTGACTTATTTCCTTTTTCAGTGTTTCATCGTGTTTCATATCCTTCAGTTTGTATCCTAAAGAAAGTTTGGGATTTGTACAGTACCACAGATAAAATGACATCAGGAAAATATAGAAGGACAAATATTTTTTACAAGAAAGCAAAAATAAAATGGAAGATTAAAGATATTAATAAATTTAGCCACAAAGTTTAAACCCTGATTCACAGTCAGTTGTAACAGTTTATTTCATAGCATTAAAGCTGAACGCTGCCTCTTATGTTTAGTTTGACTCGTGACAGTAAACTGATGTGTCTTATCTGAGAAGTCTGGGCGCTTCATAACAAAGTAGCAAATCAGAAATGTGTTTTTTTTTTAAGTCAGTGCTTTGCCACACAGGAAGCCACAGATCTGAGAAGTGAAGTGATGTGATCTGTAACCTTTAACCTTTTTAGAGAGACCTTTTACATCCTGCTCAGTCAGAAGTCTGATTTTATCATTGCTTACTGGTGCGTTTTCTAAATCTTACATATAAATCGATGTGTCATCTGCATACAGTGAGATATTTTGTTGTTTTCTACAATCTGCACTAGTGAAACCATGTAGACGCCCGACAATAGAGCCTTGGGAAACTCCACCTGTTTAGTTTCTCATAGTTACTTTGAAACTTTTGCTGATTATTCCTCTGTACTTTAACTTATAAGTACAATATATTTGTAATTGCTAGTATTTAGCCAGTTTTATTTAGAATTAAGCATTTTTTTACATTGTGGTATAAGTACTTTAACTTCAGTAAAGTGAATACTTCTTCCACAATAAATCAAAATCCACACCCTTAAGTTGATTCCAACTGCTGCTAGAAGAGAGAGAAGAGCAAAGAGCACATTAAATGCTCTAATATGATAAAACATATTTACATTCATATGATAATATCACTTTTTAAATAAATGATATGGGAAAAGTCTCCAGGAAGATGTATTTGTGTGGATCTCAGTAGTAGGTGAAGTGACCTGTACATACCTGGAGCTATCTTTCATTTGGTTAATATGCCAAACATAAAGCATCTGTTGCTATATGAAATAAAACCCAAGCTGTTATCAGCTCTGTGTTGTGTGTTCAACATTAACGTTTCCTCCTCAGACGTGTGCCATGTTTTTGTTTTCCGGGCGTTCACCTTCCTCAAGGTCTGGTCGCTGCCTGCCCGTCCATCCCCCATCACATCTGCTCCTCCCTGGGATTACAGCGCAAATGTCTGTCTGAAACTCTCAGTGCTGAGGGGGAAGATTACAAGTGCACTGCACCCTCCAAGAGAGGTTAACCAATCAGGGTGCACAGACAAAGGGATTAACCAATCACACCACAGAGAGGGAGGGCGGAGGGATTAAACCGGGCACAGAGTGGGATTAGGTCAGTGTTGAGTGCGGAAAAATGCTTTGAAATGTCTCTCAGTGCCCGGTCACTTCTCTCAGTGCAGTACATCTGAATATATAATCAAAATGTTGTAACAAGGGTCAGACAAGCAGCCTTTGTTTTTATTATTTGTATCAGAATAACATCAGAAATCTCTCCAGAGTGATACTTTATCGAGACTTTACTGATTTAGCTGACATGAATGCTAAAAAGCAAAACTTTCAGATTTATTGAGAACTGTTTAGCAAAATGTGAAACCTAAAATTAAATTTCACGTTAAAAATATGGTAAAACATGTCCAGGAAATCAGCGAGAACGTATAGGTCAAATGTTGTTTTTGTTGTTAAGTAACAGAGAAATAATCCTCCCTTACCGTCAACACACAAACAAACAGACGCGACACGCACGTCCGTGGAATATTTTCGCATATTTGATGTCATAGATAAATGTGCGTGGCACTAATCAGGCCATGTGGGGATTACCAAGTTGTCAGAGGAGTTGGGGAGATTGACGGAGCGGTGCAGGGGTGTGGAGAGGTTGAAAGACGGGGAGTTGATATCTCAAAGCTTTATTAAACTGCATTGTTGTTGGAATATGTGTTACCTTTGATGGCGCACAGTGAGGTGAAGCAACAACCTGAGTAAACAGGACAGTTGGAGAGAGAATAACAAAAGATGGACAAAGATAGAAGGAAGGGAAGGCCAAGATGGGTGAGACGGGTGAGAGACAGAGAGAGAGACAGAGGGTAGGGCAATAATCCTAACTAATTCACTTAGGGCATTGCTGAAGGGAGGCTAAGAGGATTGGGACACTCCCAGAATCAGATAAGCTAAAATAACCAAGATGGACCAGTGAGAGCTGTGCAGCCCATATGACAAACATGACAGGTCCAGACCTGAACACAACACGACCACTTTACGTCCACCTGACCTCTAATTAACAGCTCCAACTGCATCAGAACCTCTAACAGGTTTATAAACTATAATCAAACAGATTCTCAATGATCATCAGCGCACAAAGGGTGTAAAGAATAGATCACTTTAATATGTCACACAACTAAAACAGAAGATCTAAAAATGTTCCATCAAACATATTGGGATGATAACACTAAAGGGCTAACACTGGAATATGCAACACAAGAAAGAAAATGCTCGAAAACGTCTAAACAACAACCAAATTAAATATTTAAATGTAGCATGAAATAATAATAAATAGCTTAAAATAATTAAACCCTGAAGGAGGAAGTGACCTATAGGACTTCAGAGCTCCTTCCTGTCAAAGCTGCGGGTCCTTTCGCTCTATGACAATGCAAGTTTAAAACAAAAAATGACGTCGTGTTAAAAGGAGAGATGGCTCAGAGCGTTGCTGCACGCGTGACTCCAGCATGTTCCTACAAACGGCTTTTCTTCTCTTATTTAACGTAGCACGAAGAAGACAACAGATTCCATCTTCACCTCCAAAGTCGTTCAAAATAAAATGCATTTCTACAGAGGTCACCTTTAGAAAATGAAACAAAATCTTACAAACAAATAACTGAATATCAAAGATAACAAGTCCTCCGGATGACCTGCTTCACACTATCTCACATGGCGCACATGAACGCCACCCGTTCGCGCATTCTAGAGGACCTGGAACTTCCAGGAGTTTTGGTCCTTGTGGTCCAGGCAGTCCATTGTGGTGAAGCCCAGTTTCCAGGCCTGCTGGTCCTTGTAATCCAGGCAGTCAACAGAGGTGAAGCCCAGGGAGGAGGCAGTGCTGTAGCCCTGTGAGGACAGCGAGGCCGGTGACTGGCTTAGGGAGCCCCCCATCGAGGGCACGGTGATGGGGCTGAGGGCGCCCACGGTGCCTGACAGCTGCGAGTGCATGGGGGAGAGGTAGGCACTGCAGTCCAGGCCGGTGAAGTAGGAGGTGGTGCTGGCGTAGCCCTGGGAGTAGGCCGATGGCTGGCCGTAGCTCATGGGGTAAGGTGAGGGCCGCTGCATGCACGGGGCTGAGGAGGCCAGGGGGTCGGGCAGGGGCGAGATGGCCGGGCTCCAGATGGACACAGCAGTGTTTCCAGTGCTGGAGCTTGGAGCCAGGCTGGGGCCTGACTGGGCAGAGGAGGGGCTGTAGGAGCCAGATGGGTTAGAAACGGGATCAGGAACGTTGGGTTCCTGCACTGGAGAAGCCTTCTTTTTGGGAGGACGGGGCTTGGACTGGCCACTGCTCTGCTGCTGCTGCTGACGACACTTGGCACGGCGGTTTTTAAACCAAACCTGGAGATGAAAAGAAGAATATCCAACATGTTAGTACAGAAACTTGGAGATAATTAGAGCTGCGGGATAGAGAGGTAAAGGAGTATATGCTGATGTTCTTCTGTAGAAGACATTCGCTGCCTTTAAAAGTTGTCTAGCCTGGCCTTCATCTTGGCAGTAGCCTACTTCTCCAGTACCTGCACACGTGACTCAGGCAGGTTGATCTTGAGGGCCACCTCCTCCCTCATGAAGATGTCCGGGTAGCGCGTCTTAGAGAACAACGCCTCCAAGATGTCCAGCTGTGTCCGGGTAAAGGTGGTGCGCTCCCTACGCTGCTTCCGGGGAGTGGCTGCAAACCAAAGAGACGCAGAGAGGGGATTATCATCCTGACAGCAAGAGACGACATGACATATATAACTGTTATTTTAAAGGGAACAGTTATCTAAGAGCTTGTTTTGGTAGATTTGTTGTTTTCCAGCTGAAACCTCGCCACTGTTTATGACTTTTTTTTGACTCTGGGAATCAAATTATTGCTGATTTTATCACAAATACTCAGAAGCTCTTTGAAGAGTTTTCCCAGAGAATAATTAATGAGTTTAACCACAGTTTGTACAGTCATATCTATCTGCCCTCTGTTGCACACAGCAGAATGCCTGGATATATTTGTTTCAGAACAAGTAGAGTGAGCAGGCATGGATGTGGTCATGTTGATCTATCTTGTAGCACAGTAAGTGCTACAGTTGAGATCCTTTGATGGGAAAATATTTTGAAAAATTCTCTGAATCCGGACAGAGTTTAGGAGCACAGATCATCTGCGTCTTTGTGCCCATTAACAAATGTATCTGTGCTAATTCATTATATTTATGACAGCAGAATAATGTCAAAATTCAAAGATGAACCTTTTATTAAACAAACCATCATCCTCCAAAAAGTTACTGTTAAATATTTATTTTCTCTTTTGGCTTAAATCAGCGTAGTAAAGATATTTTCATAGTGCATTTTATAGTTAGTTTAGCTTCTTTGCATTATTATCCAGGCTGTTTTATAAATTCATGGGCTCTTGTGAAACAAATACTTTATCATCTTTTATTTATTCTCCAGCGTTACGCACAGCCGGAGCGCCTTTACGCGTCATTTTGTCTGGATCATACAATCTAAATTACGAGAGCAGAACGCACAGAACAGTCAAGGTAAAACAGAAAAATAAGTTTTAAAAAATATAATAGTTAATACTTACATGGATATGCGACGGTTGTGTGTAGCACATCCATCCCGGGGCCAGGCAAATTTAACCCGTTCATGGTGTAATGAGGTTGCTTTATGTAGGACATCATCCTTACAGCAGGCTTTTAAGTCCTGTCGCTGACTTGTATGTCGGACACGCAACACAACAGCCGAGGGCCCCCTCAGAGCTCAGCTGGGGGCAACAAGTCGGTGCGTCGGATCCAACCTGCTGAAGAAGAAGACGCGCGGAGAGTTCACCAGAGAAACCTCAAAGTCTTGTTTCTGATTTTCCTTTTTCCTCTGTCTGAAATTTCAGATTTGACTGTGTGTCAGCTTTGCAGCAGAGCACACTGCAGCGCACTGAGCATCCGAACTGCTTCTGCAAGTCTGGATTTCACACAGTTAAGTCATCACACAAACACACACAGGCACGCACACATACACACACAGGTGAAGTGGCCCTCCGGATGCCTTTGCGCCTTGGTGAAGTCGCTCCACTGAGTTTCTTCACCGGCACACGCTGCTAATTAGAGGGAGCAAGTGGCTCCAGCAAACCCCTCCCACACACACACACACACACACACACACACACACACACACACACACACATGCGCACGCACATAAAGGTAAACTATCCAAAGCAACAGGCTACACAGTAAGAAAAACTATATTTAAACTAAGTTTATTCATATAAATTTTAGATTATTTGTCCCATTTTTTTCTGATATGAATAACCCTGACCCACTGGGATTAAATTTACAATACAATCTTATAAATCAAGTAGTTCAAGTATAAATAATGACATTAATATGTTAAAAAATGTTGTGGATGTTGATTTAAAATCTGTATGACGGATAAATATTTAACAACTAGCAAATATTGAATATCTTCCACTTCCAAACCTTCATTTTTAAAACTTTTTACCTTAATTTGTTTAAAAGAAACAAAGAACAGCAATAATTTCTATATTAGAAATATTATTATTTTTATTAAAATGCCAATTTCCTTCAGTCTTCTCTGCTTTCTCCTTTCCTCCTGCTGATAAATTAACCTCTGATTCAGTTCATTCATTCACACTTAATTGACAGATTACAGTTATCTCCAAAAACAGCTGCACACACACATGCTGCATCCACACACACACACACACACACACACACACACACAGATGCACAAAACCGACAAAGCTCATTTGATTTATCATAATATGCTTTATCTGAAAAGTAAGTATCTTATCTCCAGATAAAGGGAGGAAAGTCAGAGCGATCCGTTCAGTGGTGGAGCAGGAAAGGAGGCTGGAGGCGAAGTGTGGCTGCTACAACATGTGGAAGTGGAACGAGTTGGTGTAAAACGAGAAACGAGAAAAAACTGTAAGAAGATTTGAGAGAATGTGGCAACGGGAGGAATCGAAGGTGGAGAGAGAGGAGGGAGAGCGACGTGGATTCAGAGCGAGGAGACAGCTGCAGCACCTGAAGGGAACATACACAGACAGCAGTTTTACATAGAAATGGATACAGAGAATCAGGAGGATCCTGGAGTCCCACTTTGTTTTTGTCTGTGTGGACTACAGTGTTTGAGAGAATACTGCTCAGGGATGAGTCTGAGATTCATGCATGTGCACATATACGGTGACTCATAGAAGAGGCTGTGTATGTGCATTACAGGTTCATATCATGCTCTGAAAGTCTCTAACAAATTTGACATTTTCTTAAGTCTTAATTTCAGTCATCAGGACAATCTGTCGCCTTGAAATATCGTGGAATCATTAACTCGAGGCGTTGAAATCAAAATGTTGATTCTGAGGTGGGAAAAGGTGTTTTTATGACTTATTTCCATGTCATATAAACACTGTCCAGATGATGTTGCTGATGGCAATGCAATCTCCACCCAACAGCTTGAGCTCTGTCTTGCAGCTGCAACAGCAAATAGGGAAGTGGGGGAAGAAGACTGAGCTAGTATAATCCCTGCTCGACTGCCCTTCCCCCCTAAAGCTGGACTCATAGAGACACATTCTGAATGATGCAAGCATGCGTTTTTATTTTAGGACCGAGCAGATTTGTGTTTCGCCGGCCGACCGAGGCCTGAAAACTCAGGAAGATGGAAATAAGAGAGAGAGAGAGAGCAGGATGAGAGGGGAGGAGGGAGAGCAGGTATGTGGACAGAGGGGAGGTGAAGCAGGTGAAGGGGCAGAGGGTGGAGGAGGCTCCGGTTCCTGTCCCCACTGACACACTGCTGCATGCAGTTAATCCAGATTAGAGTGTCTAAAACAGGTCGACTAAATCTGCGGGCCAGCCAGCGATGCAGAGGCTGCTGTCAGCCCCAATCACTCATCCTGCACACACGCACACACACAAACACACACCAACACACACACACACACACACACACTGTAATAATCTCCTCAGTGCAAACCAGGTGCCACCAGCAGCTCAGCAAAGACCGCCACTAACCAACCCCATCAGCCCCCCCTTCCAGTCCAGTTGGAGCTCCATACTGTCAGACTGGACACACACACACACACTCGAGTCTATTACACCACCACCACCACCAAGCACCGTGTTCAACGTTCAGTTATATCATGGTTTCAAAGTCACTTCTGGTTTGTGAGACAGTCGACGCGGCTGACAGACAGGTACGAGGTGTGACACCAGTCCACCTGGACATTCAGACCCATGACCTAGAAGTACGTGTGCACTTTCAAGCTGCTGAGTCACTATGAAGCCCGATATAACCTGCAGATTTAACATGTCCCGTGTCAATGCTTCTGACCCTCTGAGGGAGGAGGGAGCAGCTGAACACCGTGAAACAGAGGCTCATATTTTTAAAATTCAAAACATTCTCCACAGGCTCAGACGTACACTGTGTCTGCTGTGATTGTTCTTCCTGTAAGAGATGTCCAATGATTGATCTGCAGTAATTAGTATCTTCCTAGTGTTGCCGTGATAAGACTTCCCCACACCGGGGAAATTCACTTGTTACGGCGGCTAAAGCAGCCGTCATGTCAGCTGTCTCAGTCAACAACAGTGAACTAGTTCATCTACTTGGTTTTAAAGATTTCCGATGTGTAAGATTTAGGGCGATCTATAGGCAGAACATGGCAGAAATGTAATATTCATACGTAGTGTATAATCACCTTAAATGAAGATAGTTTTGCTTTTTGTACCTTAGAACGAGCCTTTATATCTACACACGATACTTTTCTATGGAGTCCTCTCACCTTTTTGTAAGTTTTATGTTTTCCTACACACTTGGAAGGTGAGGTGAGGGATGTTCAGGTGATTGCAATCTGCAACCTCACCACTAGATGCCACTAAATCCTAAACACTGGATCTTTAAAGCAAGTGGTTTCACTTTTAAATATTAAAATCAAAACTGTGTCACGTTTTTTAGCTGTGGTCATGTCAGCTGTTAACAACAGTAAAGTACTTTATCCATGAGCGTACAACTGTTAATACATCATGACAAAGAATACCACGTCACAAGTGTTTCAGCTGACGTCCTCACACACACAACGTGGTTCAGAGTCTGAAGAGTAACACATTCATACAGTTCCTGCTCTGATCTGACGTGATCGTAAAACCTTTATGTCACGAAACTAAAGGTCAGCTGTTTCTCACCCTGACGAGCGGATCCTCCCACAATGGGAACCTGCCCCTTTATCTTTTAGCGTTGAAGGTTATCACAGGAAAGTGACTAAATTTGCAACTATAGTTACATTCTTGAGGCTGAACCAGAACCTGCTTTATTGGCCAAGTATGTGTACACAAGTAGCTCTCAATGCAATGTTATGTAATACAGCTCCAATGTAAATAGAGATGTAAACAGACAATAATATTAATACATAATATAATTAATACATACAGAACATAGAACTATGGAAAAATGGGTGTATGGAAAAATATAAAAGGCACCAATGGACAACAATAACTCACAATATCAATATAGTGTCAAGGCAACAAAATTAATAAAAGGATAGTCTTCTCTTGTCGGTGTATCCGTGTAGAGAATGTCTCATTTTATGATTGATTACTCGAAACACTGAACCTGATTCACACGTCTGACATTCAGTATAGAACTACATTTGTGTGTGTGTGTAATGAGTCAGGAGTTGCAGTGTGAGGGGAGGTGTGTCAGTGCGGAGGATGGGTGATTACAGTGGACAGTAATCCTGCAGATGGATTAGCAGGTGGTATTAGGAGAAGTGGGGGTGTAGCACACTGCCACCTCTGAACTGTCACAATATGGAGCATCGACTCGGTCTGCTTCACCCCCTGCAACACGCACCGGATATTATAACACACGCTGGACATTGTAACGCACATTTTTTGTTATGATCAGATGACAAGAGCGACTGATGAATAAGTTGTCAAGACTACAGTGTTGATATGCTGCTGAGCCCGGTTACATCGCTCGACACCAGCCTCCCTCCTGGTCAACATTCGCCCACGCCCCGGGCCTGAAAACCCCCTTCACTCAGTAGTCCAAAAACTGGGCAGAGAACAAACTGAAGTACCAGTAGCTAACAGCAGCTACAGCTGGCAGATGTTTACTTTATTGTCCATCAGAAAAATCCTCAGACATATCAGTGAAATAGTTGGTGGTGTGCACAAAGTTACATAGTGTAAGAACAGACGTACGAGTCAGTGTGACATCAACATGATTTTTCAAAACAAACTTACAACCTGTGTCAGTCCTAATATTGCAGTAGTAGATGTTTTCTTTATTGAAGCTGAGAATGAAGGCGATATACTCAACTAACTGCTGTATGATGAAAACAAATATTGATGAACCAGCTCCTAAATCAGTTGATGATATGAAAACTGAGTCACTATTCCTACACTTATTCTTGCACTTATATTACAGTGCACAAGTACAGCGGAAGAGAGTAACATGATTAAAAACCAGCAGACATTTCATGTCAGGTTTAAAAAGCTTCCTCTGTTCCTTAGAGTTGTTTTGTTTCTGGTATCTCGGCCAGCTAATTCCATTAGAGGTTAATGACAACAGATCAGGTGTGAACAGAACGATGTTGGATTAATCTATGCACCTAAAATTCACATAATCCAGGAGTTTCTCCTCCATGCCTTATTTCTTCTGCTGTTTTTTTTCCCTCAGCATTTATCAGTTAAAGATGAACTTTCTTTTAAATATTTACATTTTTGTAGGAGTCAACATTTAAATTTGCTTTTCATCGTTTTAAATGTAGCATTCTTCCACCGTTGGGGCCAACTTTCATCTTGTCAGGAATAAATAAACCAGCTGACCAGCAGGAGAGGAAACATTAGTTATCACTGACATCTGCTGGACAAACATCTTTAACTGTCTTTGAATGTGACTGACCGGATTTGTTTGCATCCATTTAAATACAATTATTTTAATACCTTCAGTATTTATTGTTCGTAGGGCCAGTGATGTTGTGGGGGTGCAGATGGACTCGCTGACTGTGGTGTTTGGAAAGGTGGATGCTGTCTAAGGTGTCGGGCTATTTTGGACAATGACTCCCACCCAGTCCATGAGGTGCTGGACAGACTTAGAAGCAGCTTCAGTCAGAGACTGCTGGCACCAAGATGCTCCACAGAGAGACACAAGAAGTCTTTCCTACCTGTGAGCATCAGTCTCTACAACTCCTCCCTCAAAATAACAGAGTAGCTATCGAACTTGCTTGTGCAATACATAAGTGAAATCTTCCACACATGCATCCTGCACTTTAAATAATCAGTGTATTCTCTGTACAGTCTCTCAAAGACTAAATTCTTTATAAGGTTTTAGATTTACATATTGCATAGTTCACTGTTACTTGTTTTTTATTTTACTGTTACTGGTTTTATTTAACTGTTATTTATACATGTGTATATAGTATAAAACAGGATATCTGTATAGTGTTAAAATGTTTTTCTTGCTATTACTACTATCACACTTACCGTTTGGGAGCTGCTGTAACAAAAACAATTTCCCTGCAGGGATTAATAAAGTATTTCTGATTCTGATTCTGATTGTAGCTCTGTCCTGTCGAGTTTCTCGTTTCTTAAAGGTTTATTTTCACAGTTTTTTCATTGTACCGTTGACCCTTTGACAGACGAGTCCTACAGAAGGCTCGGTCCATCCTGTCTAGCCCTGACCACCCGTTGTTGCAGGAATTTATTTCTCTGCCGTCTGGACGGAGATACATGCTACCTAGGGCACGAACAAATAGTTATAAATTCTCCTTTGTTCCACGTGCAATCAATGCAATTAATTTGCACAACTCTTAAATTGCACCGTTCTTGAGGCATTTGTTTATCTTTTTACTCCATTTAGGATTGTTTAAATCAAGTTTCGGTTGTTTTACTTTGCGTCATTGTTCTATGTCACTGTTTGTCTATTTATTGTTTGTTGTGTAAGTTGCATTGTCACTGCAAATCAAATTTCCCCTGGAGGGACAATAAAGCTCTGAACTGAACTGAAAGAATGAACTGCGTTAACCTACATATGACGAATACACCTGAAAACTAATTATGTTTGATTAAATTAATCCTTTATTGTATAATTTGTTCTTTATTTGTTCTTTATTTATCAAAGGATAACCCCTTGAGATGTATCATCTCATTTTCGAGGGGGTCCTTGTTGCCAACAGAGATATACAATGTTTACATACGATACAAAGACGCAGACATCCATTCACCACAATGCTCCAATAGGCCCCTCCCCCATGCATATACATGGACAAAATAAGAATGACACAAAACACAACTGCAGCAATATAAAAGCAAAACTAGGGCTATTTTTATACATATGCACACATGCACACAGAGCACTTATGCATGCCCACCTATAAATAAAATCAAAAACAAGAACAGGATTGTTAGTATTTATGTTATTCTTTGCTTCTTTACTTGACCTGATTGTGAAATATCCCGATAGACCTGAACGCAGCTTGTCACAGAACCGGATGTTTTGTTTTCAGGAGAGTTTCACTCATTTTCAGTCAGACGAGAGAACCAGCAGAACCAGCAGAACCAGCTGTTAGAGACTTTTCTGTCTCTAAGATAAATAATAACACATAAAATCACACTGTGGAGGTTTAAACTTAAACTTAAGCAGCTCTCTGACCGGTTGTGACTCGTGACCCGACGATGAACCGTTAGTCCGTGTCCACTTCACGGTCCACTTCACGGTCCCGGTCCCGGTCCCGGTCCACCTCACCATGCTCCGGGAGTCGTATCCCTTCGTCGAGGACAGTTTCAGCCGCTTCCCGTCGCAGAGCAACGTGTACGGGCTGTGTCAGGCCGGCGAGCAGGAGCTGCTGGCGGCCACTCTCAAAGGGAAGGTGGTGTGCTTCAGGTACCAGGAGCTGCAGCAGAAGATCCGACCCGTGGCCAAAGAGGTCCAGTTCACCTACATACCAGGTACCGAGACTCCAGTTCACCTACATACCAGGTACCGACACACCTGAGACAGCACCTGAGGTCCACACACACCCAGAGCAGAGAGACAGACTGACTATGGAGGGATGTAAACACATTATTATTGTTTGTTTATTTATTATTACACTTAAAACCTGTTTAAAATTAATTAAAAAATATTTTAGACATTTTTATTAATTTTTTAAAGTGTATATCTGTAAGTTGAACTTTTGAATGGTTCTCGTTTTGTTTGTTTCTGTTATTGCGTCACTCTCATTTTTGTAAGTGACAAAAGGCGCCTGTGAAATAAAATGTATTATTAGTAGTATTATATATTTTATTAGTATTATTACATGGGTCAGCTAAATAGAGATCGCCCCTGTGTGGCCTCAATTATATTCAATATTCTTACAGGGGAGTAAAAAACACACATGAACACATGCACACACACACACACACACACATACACTGTATTAGATTACATTAGATTTACTTTATTCATCCACCACCGGGAGATTTATTAGTTACAGCAGCAGAGGAGAGTGTAGCAAACACTACAGGATTAGAAAAAAGTAGAAAAAGCAAAAAAAAACAACAATAAACAGACAGAAATATCTATAAACTACAATAAACACGAGAAACAATCAACCTTCAAAACAGACTGAGGATAAAACTATAAAAAGAGTATTGTAATGTAAAGTTAGTGTAAGAAATATTGCAAAGAAAGTGACCATGATACAAATAATTAATAGTACTGCAAGAGTGGTAAAAATAATATAAATACTATTACAAAAGTAAGTGACCATGATATAAATAATAACTGCAAAGGTATAAATGAAATAAAATAAAATAGAAAAACATGCAAGTTCCAAGTACATTTAAATTTGAGGTATTTCCACTTTACTTGAATATTTCCATTACTACTTCTACTCCACATTTCAGATACTTCACCATCCACCCTAAACATGTTTAGAGTTATTACCTTTTCTGACAGTCAACAAAAACTGAAACATTATCTATATGTATGTATAAATACATGTCAGTATCTTTCAGTATTTTATACAAGAACATACTTTCATGCATCCCCAGATTAACAGTATCAACTTATCAGAACATTTGTTGTTATTGTTATAACAGCATATTATTTTATTTACCTGCACATTTCTTTACACTTTACTGATTAATAATATTTTCCATACAAAGCACGTGACTTACAGAGGAGCTCATAAACAATGAAACAACCAAACAGTACTACTGTAGTAACTGTTGCACCAAGCCAGATGTCCCGTCCTGCTCTCAAACGTTTCTCCTATAATAAAAAAATATTCCACGTGAATAAAAAGTTCAATTTTAAGAGTTCTCAAATGTTTTTTCCGTAAATTTACATATGGCAAGACCTGAACTTTATGGTTGACGTGCAATTTGGATTACATCACATATATAAATATATCTGATTATGATCTTTACATAAAGTTACATTTATTTTAACTTCTTCAGTTGTTTTTAATACGTTGGTATGAAAGACAGCTAAATGTATTTTCTTATAAAGTCATGGCTCAATCAATATTTGAAGTATTAAGTGTACAAATAGGATTTTATTTCATTTTAACATTACATGTTTGTTTGTCGATGCTGTGAAAAGATTTGATCGTGTCTCCTCTGTCCAGTTGATGCAGAGATCGTATCAATCGACGCCTTCAACAAGTCTCCACCCAAAAGAGGTCTGGTGGTGGGCATCACATTCGGGAAGGTATTGTCATATTTCAGTCCACGAGTCATAATGTGCGTCTGCGTTTCTGGTTCTCATCGTTATTTACGGCTGAACTCCTGCAGGACTCCGGCGACAAAGCCACGCCGTTCCTGAATATCTACTGCGACTATGAGCCCGGCTCCGAGTTCAACCTGGAGTCTATAGCACGTGAGTGAAGTTGTGTCCTGATGTGTGTGTGTGTGTGTGTGTGTGTTGTGTGTGTGTGTGTGTGTGTGTGTTGCTCTCACTAACAGACGTTTCACATGCTGACGTTGATGGTGTGTGTTTCTCTGGACAGAGAGTTGCCTGAATCTGGAGCTGCAGTTCACGCCCTTCCAGCTTTACCACACAGAGTAAGTTTGCCGCCGCAGAGCTGTGACACTGCGAGCGAACGAAGCAAAAGGCATTCAGATTTCTTTTTCTTTTTTTTAAGGTCTCTAAAGAGTTGGGTTGCTATGGTAACTGCCTCTGCAGGTTTTTCTCAGGATCACAGATCAAAACACAACAAAGACTCGTCTCCTGACCGATCAATTGGGAGGAAAAACGGTTCCACAGAGCAGAGAGACATCGTTACATACATGTGGACAGACTTTACTGTTATACTGGAAATGTAGAGAATATATACAGTCCAATTAATCTCCCACTATAAGTGTCAGTAAATAAAGGAAAACTTTGTGAGCTCCAGGCCAGCGACTTTCCAATTCCAGCAACTTAACAAGTTAAAATGTCAACTGCGTATTGACGCTGATGTTGAAACATTGCTCTACAGTGGGAATCAATAATTTGACCTTATCCTTTTTTGAAGTTGAGTTTGATTCACAGCACAAAGGCAGCTGTTGATGAGCTGTTTGTATTTGACGACTCAACAATCAGACTGACCTCACCTTTAATATGCTGCTCCGAACCTGTTACTATTTATTTATATTTACTACTATTTATTATTTAATGTCTCTGCATCTCATACGAAACCCTCCTCACCTGATCTGACGGTGTTTTACGCCTGGACTTAACTGTGAATTTTTGTATAACGTATTAACGTATGGATACTAAATATCAGCAACCTCCTCTCTCTCCGTCAGGGTGCAGTGTGACGATGGAGGCAGAGAGACGGTGTTTCTGCTCAGCGGTCATGACCAGAGGATCCACCTGTACAAGGAGGTCAGATCAGAGGCTGGATGAAATCTGTGTCTGATGTAGATTTAATCCGTCACTCTTCTTTATCTGTATACTTACTGAAGTTTCTCCTCCACCGTAGAGCCGGCAGCAATGCTTCTTTAGTTCATCACTTCTTGTTGATTAATTCTCCTGATTTAGAAGCTCTTCTGTAGCTTTCCATCATATCACATGATCTTCTTCAGTAGCTGGAGTTTGCCCAGTCGTTAATGGAAAGTCCTCCTCGTCCATGCTGGCTGAAGTCGAGTCTCAAAGTTCGTCCTTGTTTTTGGACGGTTGACAACAAAAAGATTCACTGTTCGGTCAAATAGAAGATTTGTAGATTAAAAGGGATGAAAGCTGCAGGACAGCATATTTCTCCATGCACGAGAGATAAAACAAGTTTTGTACATCTGCAGGAGACGTTAGCTTTGGTTAACCCTTCAGCCTGACCCTGCTCTGTCTCCAACAGAACGCCTCCCTCCACCAGTTTGAAGAGCAGCCAGTGGAGAGACTCTTCCCAGAGCTACAACAGCTGCCCAGCAAGTTAGTCTGAGTCTGTTTGGCTGTGTGTGCTCTGTGTCTGTTATTGTTTGGTAGTGTGTGGTGAATAATTGAGTGATTTAGACCATCAGCAACCTGTGAGTCACTTTTCATTTCTGCGTGTTTATCAGTCTCGTGATTTTCCGGCATAATCCAGTTTATTTTATTCCCAAATATTGACTCAAAAGAGACGATTGTGCTCAGGCTCAGCCTGTGAGTCTGATAGAAACGAGAGTCTCGATCACTAAGGCATAAAAGTGAGAAGTGAAAAGGTCTGAAGACAACAACAGTTTCATTTTGAATAGAAATATGGAAGAAGGGGCATACAAAGAGAAGAGAAACTAGTCATACATACACAGGGAATAAAGAAAAGTAGTGTTTCACTGTCCGTGTTTAATGCTTACTTCTCCCCTCCCTCTCTTTACACAGCGTCCTGTGGTTGGATGTGTTGAGTATAGCTGGTGGCCGCCGACTGTCAGCGTTTGGCTGTCAGAACGGCTGCGTTGGACTGGCTCTGGTCAACCAGACGGGACCAGGTGAGGGAGACCAGAACCCAGAATAAGGATTCTCTGAGATTTAAACTCTGTCACGTGATCGTTTCACACAATTTCCCTCCACGGTGTGATTTAGGAATATATCCCGGGGCCCTAAACACATCGCTCACACCATAATTACTATTCAGAAATAATGTTCAGCCTCCTAGTCGTAATTCTAGTTAGACATCTCCACCACCACCACTGTCCGGTGCATGCTCAGGATATCTATATATCTTATTTCCATCTTGGTTCTGTTTTGAATGACGACAAAATTCAGTAACTATTCTTATTGTGTGTGAAGGATAGTGTGTCTTTTGTGTGTCAGAGGTTTTGCAGAGCTGGCGGTTCCAGTTTGACAGTCCGATCTCTACAGTGCTGCTGTTTCCTCTGAGCTGCCAACCTGATGCCGACCTGCCCAGCGGCGAGAGAAGTACGTTCCTGCTCTGTTTCAGTCTCACATCTCAAGACTTTCATGCTTGTTTGCTCTGTCTCGTCTTCGTGTTGCTGTTTTTGGAGGTGTGCTGTGTCTTCTGTCTGGCCTCACTGTGGATCTGTTTGTCAAAAATCATCTTTGTTTTTCAGGTTTAGAGATGGAAGGCTACAACCTTCTGGTAACCAGTACAATAGAAATGGCAGTCGTCTACAGGTCAGAATCAGAAAACCTTACAAAGATTTCAGTGGTGTGATCGCTTGGTTTTGCGGATGTTTCACTCATGATGGTGTCTTTGTGTGTTTGTCTTCTCAGAGACGTCCAGGATCGAGGCTTGTCTTGCCCGGTGTGTCTCTCAGAGAGTGACCAGTGGGACGCAGTGCTCTGTGCTCTGGTCATTGACCTGGATTTTGACGGGCAGAAGGAGGTGCTGTTGGGAACATATGGACAGGTCAGATCTCCTCTTTACTAACTGGTTATAGTCTAGATTTCTTATGGTTAATAAATTCCATTAAAAGATCAAAAACAACGTCTTAGTCCGGCTCTCCATACTTTCTGTATTTTTAAGGCTCTGCAGTGACTTGCAGTCCAAACTTTGTAGGTGATGCGTTTCCAATAAAAACAAGAATCAGAGTTTCAGATTGCTTCCTTTGGGTGCAAGTTGCACGAATACTGTGACTTATGTTTCGTGTCTTCAGTGGTATTCGATAACGAATGTTACTCAGATATTAGGAGACATTTGTTGGGGACTATTTGCAGCCGCGGATCCTCATTTGGTGTTCCTGAGTCAAAATAAACTCATAATAACGAAGGAACATGTCACCCAGTACAACAGTCTGACTCACTGATGTGTTTTTGGACAACAATGGAGCTCTACGGCACAGAGGATTAAGATATCAGACTCTGGATTCGTTGTTGGTGTTTGGTCTTTTCGTGGGATTTGTTGACAGTATCGGATCTGATTAGAGTGACCGACGATGACGACGTCGTTATCTGCCTTTCTTGCCGTGCAGGAACTTCTTTGTTACAAGTTCCAGCCGGCAGGGAGCGGGCGAGACGGACAGTTTCAGCTGCAGTGGAGGCGGAGCTTCAACAGTCCTCTACTGTCAATCATCTACTTAGATCTGACTGGGGATGGTTTGAGGGAGATGGCTGTCCTCACACTGAAGGGACTGCATATCTTACAGGTATGTGCAGGAAGCTGTGTTGAGCAGTGCCTCATTAATCCGACTGCTACAGGTGGTTCATCTGCTTATCAGGTCAACACAGGAGCATTCTCTGACAAAAGATATTATTTCTAATGGAGAGGTGACTAGAAACAAGCATGGAGTAATTGCTGACCTCTACTGGCCATCAGAAGAGACTGCAGCAGGATTGATGGAGCTGATTTCACAGGCCCTGTGCCTGCTTTGTCTCTTCCGTCTCCGTCATTTGGGGGTAAAGACGATACCTTCGCATGAGGACCACATAAGTGTGAAAGCTAAAAGAGATCAGACTTCTTGTAGCATCATTATCTGTCACTGAGCAACCCTAATAAACCCAAAAGAACCCTGTCATCCTCACACATCCAACAGCTCCTTGATGATATTTCCTCCAGAACCATCTGACATCCTGCACATCTCATTTGTTCACCTTTCTTTTCAGCACACTCTCACCAGCACTGCTGAGTTGGTCCTCGAGCGGCTCTCCCAGAGGGTGTCAGCGCTGACAGCCGGCTCTGAGCCGGAGTCAGCCAAAGCTCAAGACACGGAGGAAAATGATTCCCCAGCCAAGAAAGAGGAGTGTACAGCTCAGACACCGTCAGATTAAAAAAAACAAGAACTGTGCCTTCTGTTTACATGTGGATCGTCCTGATGGTTCAGACTGAACGTCACACACTGCTGCCCGAAACACTGAATACTGAATACAAGAAAGTGAAGAGCTCACATCAATGTGCTGTAGATAGTGTACAGTAATTTACAGATAATAAATGACACATTTGCATCCATACACTCTGATTGTTTGTTCTTTCTTTGTGCAATTCATTTGACTTCATCTTGATTTTCATAATGTTACTTTTAATTAAAGATTTAATTTCTAGAATATGACATAAATGTAATATGTTTACATCAATGTAGTGGCAATACAAGAACAAAAAAAAGCCACTTGACTTTATTGCATTTTATTTTAATGCAGATTAATGAATGAATGACTCGTAAACATGAAACCCACAGAGACAGACATGCAGTTGAAAAATTGTGGCTTCCCTAGTTGCTGATTCTCTACAGCTGATCTCTCCGTGACCTTCAAGTCAACAAAAACACATTTTTTATTTGTCTAATGTGTTTTTATTGTGCTGTTTGGATGTTTGATGTTTTCACCGTGTAAAGTGTCTTTTGAGTATCTAGAAAAACCTTTTAAAATGTATTATTTTTAACCTTTTATATCCACAGACGCAGAGGGTCCTCTCTGGCGGAATCCACCATGTTTCTACAGTAGCTCAGAACAGACAAACTAAACTCTGTCTCCACATGGGAGCTTTGACATTTTACAGCATCTTGCAGTGTCTCCTTAACGCTACGAAGCAGAGGGTGAAATGAGGCGGTTACAATCCACAGTTCACAGCTGTATTCTCTGTACAGTCTCTGAAAAACTAAATTCTTTTTTTAGATTTACATATTGCATAGTTCACTGTTACTTGTTTTTTATTTAATTGTTATTTATACATGTGTGTGTATAGTGTTAAAATAGGATATCGTATAGGTGTATAGTGTTAGTTTTGTTTTCTTGTTCACTTACTATCTCACTTACCGTTTGGGAGCTGCTGTAACAAAAACAATTTCCCTGCAGGGATTAATAAAGTATTTCTGATTCTGATTAGATGCCATTAAACTCTCTGCACTGGTCCTTTAACAAGTCAGAAACAGGTGCAGCCTTTTTATTTTTTTTTAATGTATTTTTAGTGTTAGAAAATAAAAAATACAATCAATTATATTTTAATGTGGAAGTTGAGATGACTCATTGCTGAGTGTTACATAATGTTTTAGGTCCCTCCTCTGTTATCATTTTTGGCTCAGGGGTTCAAAAAAGAAAAAGAAAAAGTCAAACTGAAGTATAAAACGAGGACAAACTAATGAAACATCTTTAACAGACAGTGAGCTGACATGGAAAAGCTCCTCGCCTCACATCAGATCAGATCTTGGCTTGCCTGGCCTCGTCTTTCGGCCGGTCAGTGGCACTGTAGTCCTCCGTGGAGCTCCCAAACTCTATTTCTTCCCCTCTTGCACTACAAAAGGCAACAATAACAACAGCCGCACTTATCACACAGGAGGACTTCAGCAGAGAAACATGACGTGAAGATGACTTGAGACCTCCTCGAAGCTGTTGCACTTGTTTTTTAAATGGCTGGTCTCCTCTCACACTGAGCTGCTGCTTTATTTTAAGGCGCGGGTTGTTTTTGCGCGTCAACAATAAGGAGCATGCCGTTGGAGCGGTGGACGGTGTGTGCGCGTTAAATGAGCGCATTTCACTCAATGGGATTTTTATATTTAGCTCCGTGAAAGAGGCAGAGAGAGAGGAGGGGGGGACGACAGCGACGAGCAAGCGGAAAGAGGAGACCCTGATCCCGGTGTTGTCTGACATTTTGATCCCTTTGAGAGCGTTTCGAGACACCCAAAACTTGTCGTTCATATCGCGGTGCGCGTAATCGGGATATGTGGTAGTGTGAGGGCGCTGTGTGTGTGTGTGCGTGTGTGTTTGTGTGTGTGTGAGGGCAATAGCGCAAATTTATCTACAGCTCCGGAGGAAAAAAGATGATGATGGCCGGTGGTGGAGGAGCAGCCGTGGAGCATAACGGGATATACTCAAATCCGAACCTCCACAGCCTGCAGCAGCCCCTCATGGACGCGGATAACGCGGACTCCCGCAAACGACCGCTGGAAACTCCGGCGGAGGAGGCCGGCTGTACCAAGCGCACCAACATTGGAGGTAAGACACACACAAGAAGCAGCTCATCCACCGTGCACCTCTCCTAACGTGTTGGTAGAAGTGTAAAACACAATGCATGCATGCAAAATAAAAATAAAGGCAGGTCTGGGCTGCAGCACCTGTGCAGTTGGCACTTTGAAACACTGACTGTGCTCATGGCTGGTTACTTCACACCGCTGCATATCTCAGCAGGGAGAGCCTCAGTGAGTCAGTGTGGCCTCCTCAGCTTCAGGTCAGGCTTTTGAGTATGAACCCAATCACCTCACTTGCTCCACATCTGGAGGTATGATATGAAGACTGAGTGAGAGAGGTGATGATCCGTGTGTGGAGGCTTTTTATTTTAATATGACCTCTGGTTGTGGTGGTGTTGTGGCTGTAGTCTGTCTAAGACAGGGATTCCCTAATGCTCTCTCTTGTGCAGAGGCCAGAAATAAATGAGCACACTCCCCATGTGAGGAGGCCTTTTGTTGACAGATATAAGCAGGAATAAGCAAAGAGAGAATATATGACAAGTGAAACATCCTGAGAATGAGTGGTGAAGTCAAACACCTTGCTGCATCCTTTAGTTTGAGAGCCATTCACATGTAAGGCTTGGTACGGCACAAATCTGCACTCTGATGGCCTGATAACTGAATACAAGGTGCTGAAACCTAAAAAGAAACTAGTCTCAAAGCTGGAGGGTTGTGATTTGTGAACACCGACTTAAAAATACAGATGTAGTGCCGGATTTCTGAGGTTTTAGTGGAATATTCTTCTGATTTAAAACAAGCAAACGTTGAGGTGAAAAATCACACAACCCTGTGTTACTATAGGCTATACACTCATCCCCACTCGTAGCCTAGATTCCTATCAAAGTCACGTTATTTTTAGGTTGCCGGTGTTAGCCAAATCTCAGCATCTGTTTGGTATTTTTGTTAGCCTGTCATGGTGTATGCCATGCCAAGCTTTTTAGGCTGTCTCAAGCGTTAGCACACAGTTACACAGGATTACAATTATGAAATAGTAAAAAAAACACTAATTAGAAACATGTAAGTGCTCAAGGAGCTTAGCTGGATGGTGTGAGTTGTTGACAAATTAAAGAAACCCCGCCCCCCCATAAAGTCTAAACTCACACATTAAATTGAAGGATAATAACACGTTGGAGATGTTACAGGGATTATTGCTGTGTGGAAACACTGCAGAACATTTTAAGAGATAAATCCTGATTTCCTTCTCTGGAGGAGAAATGGTGGCCGAATCAACAAGGAGGTGTGCACGGTCGCTTTATTCATTACTCATCAGTAAGATGTCGAATTTGCAGCAGTGAGGATGACGGCTGATTCACCGTGCCAGCTATACTGTACATCTTATTCCAGCTTGTGATTGCTATGGTCTGCAGCACATGGGGACTCACCACTTATTCAAGAACTTGGTGTTAATTAGACGTCCGTGGAGAACAGGCAATTTCTTCACCATATGTTACTGAAACTTGCTTTGTCTGTCTCCGTGTCCCGGACACCCTGCCATTCGACGATAGTGGCATTATATCCCATTTCTGACAGCATGAGTGCGCCTTTGCTGCACCTCACTGCACCTCAGAAATGTAATTTCAGCAAGGCACATAAGGACCCTTGTGCCACCAGACAGTATTTTAGTGCAGATTCAGCCCCCATATGTCCTCCATTAGCACCCCCGAAACCACTGTAGAACAGAGAAGTCGGCGAGCTTTTCAGCATTCAGTCTGCCCCCTGATATTTCCTCCCAGGATCCAGGTGATATGGATGGCTAGACGGTGTGAAATTGTGTTTGGAAAATCTTAAAAATAAATAAATAATAATACTAAGAATAGACACCATTTTACCAGCCTGACTCTGTGCTCCTTTACATCACAGCTCCAGCATACTCCTAGAGTCTGGAGCTGCTCAATTAATCGTGTCTGACTCTGAAGAAGAAGGTTTTCCCGATGGCCTCCTAAGCAAGATTTAATATGCGTGTGTGCAATACACGATCACTTTATCAAGAAAGCAATGAGACAATCCCCTTTGTAAGCATCATCTCATCCCCCGACTAAAGGTTGACACGTGCAATTCACATATAGTATATATTAATATTTAAAATAAATGCATACAGTATACAAGAGAAACTATTTTTTAAAGGCCTTTAAGAGATTATTTATTTTAACATGCATGTTCAGTATTTGTGAGAGAATATGTAGTCTGACAAATAAATTCTGCTGCCTTACTTTCTTATAAAATTTCTCTAAAATGGCAAAAAGCCCATGGTGACTGATTTAAGGATCACAGTTGCTAAATTTAGTATTACTCACATGTAAATCCCAATTAATGTATGAATGGTATATGGTCTACAGACCCTTTATTCCTCTCTAAAATCGCTATAAATGCATTTAAGTGTTTTATTCTATTAGACTTACAGAGGTGAAACGGCAGCCAGTCTACTGGTCATTCTGATAAGTGTCTAATTTAAAGGGGGAAAAAGGAGCCCAGTGCTACAGGCTGAGCTCAGGAACCGAAGCTCCCTCCATGTTCACATGAAATTCACATTAAGACCACTTGTAATGGCCACCACGACAAGCAGATGTTTCAGAAATATCTTGTCACCCCCGCGCTTCTTGTAATTTGTTTTTAGCGTCGCCTCCACGTTTCATGTTATCTGCATGCGTTATGTGTAACGTTGCAAATTCACAGCCTGTCTGGCAGTAGTGGGAGACAGCCTGATAATCCTCAGCCGTCCCTGTAATCACCAACCCCTCGACTACGTCTGATATTGATCACGTTATTCCTGCCGAACTGATCATTAACATGACTGGCAGTTCCAACAAAGAGAAGAAAGCCCGTGCTCTTTCAAAGCCGAGCCCCCCCTTGTTGTGCATTAAGAGCCGTGGACACTGAATGAGGGAAATTACTCTTCTTTTATCAGCATTGTCCTTCTCTCCTCAAAATGAACATCTTTCATTCATTTCTCTTTCTAATTACCCACACTGAGCCCATGTTTGCTGGCAAGCGTTTGCCTCCCCAAAAAGGTTGTGTGGCTGAGGGATTAGGTATGAGCTCGTAATGTTGCTAATGGAAAGGTTGGCACAGGAATGTAAGCTGTGTATATATATATATATTTTTTTTTTTTTTTGGTGGGAAGGACACAGGTGCCCTTGCAGAGCGATGTGACGTGAGCGGACTGTGAATTTGCCAGGTGGCAGTGAAAGAGAGAACGAGAGAGAGCGATAGAAATGAAGACAGAGCAAAGCGTAGAGAAAAGGGGGAGATAGATAGACTGCGAGAGGGAGTGGAGTCTACAGGGAGGCTGTGTCTATGTACTAAAGCATCTCTCAGTTAATGAGAATGCTAGAATTTTCTGGAAGATGTTCGATAAACCTAAACCAAACGGGCCACGGTGTTAGGGTTTGATTTGTGGATGAAACTGATCAGCAGCCAGGAGAGAAAAAAAAAGCAATTTTACAGGCTCCCTGGAAAGCACTATTAAATGAAGCTGGACCCCCCCCTCCTCGTGTCCACACGCAGATACTGAACACACATGCACATTGCAGTTTTTACACACATTCGGTCAGTTAAGATACCTCTCGGTGTAAGATTTATAGGCGTAGTGATTGGCTTCATCACCCCCCTCCACCATTCTGCGGCACTGCCATTTGCAATGGTTGATGAGCCCCTCCGCCCTCTCAAACATGGCCGTCTAAGGGATTGGGGGTGGGGGAAAGGGAGGAAAGGAGGGTGGGTGGCGTAAGGCACGTTGTCTCCGATCACTCCTCCTCCACCTCCTTCATCATCTGCTTATGTTATCCATACACCTCTTCAGTCACCGCTGAAGGTCACTCTACATGCTTTCCCCATTCACCGCCGAATCGCGCTCTCCCAGCCACTTCACCTTTGTCACTTTCCACTAAAAAAAGTGAGTGAATGGACTGCCATACTTTATAGTGCTGCGTCAAAAGAGGCGGAGTAGGGGGGAGAAAATTCAATTTTTTGGGACCGGCATCGGTGGGTGGGGACATGACGTGCTGGAGGGAGGAGGCTACCCATTGGCCGAGCGAGGTGTCAGTCCTGCGCGCTGCTGCAGACGGACAGGCCACTCGATGAATATGGATGAGAGCAGTGAAAAGGGTGATGCGGCAGGGAAGACCCCCCCCCCCTTCAAACCGATGCAGGCTTGAACAATGCGTGCCGTCTTTCACTGAAAACACTGAGAGCCTGCATTAGCATTTTCTCAGACAATTGAGGCTCTGGCCAGCTGCAGGCATGGCTCGGATGCTGCGGTGAAATCTCTTTTTCTGCACCCACTGATGAATAAGACCTCGTGAAAAAGTCGACTGGCCGCATTCCTCAACACTACCATTGCACCTATGCCTAGGCTAATGTTAAGATCCCCTTTAGAGATTGTGCCCCGGCATTGATGGCGATCTGACAGAGGACTTGAGAAGCAGCAGATCTCAGAATGGGTAAGCCTCAAACTCTTTTTGTCTGACTTGTTGAATTTATCCATCATGTTAGACTACGTGCATTTTCACACACCTACATCTCATTTGTCCATTATTGCTCATTTTTGTTCCGTCGTCCTTGCTGCCTGTCAGCAGCAGGTTAGTCCATTGAAATGCAGAATGGGTACTTGGAGGGGTAGTGGGAAGGAGGGAGGACGGTCACAAGGCATTTCCTCCTGACCCACCCCCCTAGAGTGACTTAACTAAACACATTTGGCTCAGTGTCCGCGTCTCTCCTCCAAGCTATCCTTCCAGGATTGGAAGCAGGGGTTTGAACTAACACCCCACTGGCTCAGCTTCCCAATGTGCCCCACTGCTCCGGTTCCCTGGCGGATTGCAGCAACAGATTGCCATGTTTACTCTACCACATGACGCCATTAAAACCTGTTACTGTGATCTCAGACACTAGGACAGAATTAATTATTGACTAATGACAGCAAGCGTGGATGTGAGGGCGATGGAGGGAATCTTAGTGGCTTCCTCCCCTGCTGGGTTTACTCTGGTTGAAGATGAGCAGAAAGTTACGCAGTGGGGTTTTTGGCTTGTCTGTCAACAACAGGTTTTTTGGATGTTTGCAATCAGCATCATTCAATTTAAATCCTCCTGTGTGGCTACGATAGCAGATATCTCGGGATGGCAGTGAGTGCACAGAAGCTTTACGGTGACCGTGTCAGATATGCATGATCTTTATTTTTTCCACCAAGGTCATTTTATTGTTATTCGTTGTGAGAAAAGCAGAGGGCTGACTGCAATATAGCATGGAAATCTAAAGATCAGACAACGGCCAGAGATGAACGTGGATGGTTACGAGATGTCTGTGTCAAGGTTTATCTCCTATTTCTGTTTTTGGGATGCTCTCAGAAAAATGACACATTGACCAGCACCCAACATATTTACTAGCTTTCGATGGTGGTGTACATTTTCATTTCACATCTCTTGTTTTCAGGTGAATGTGGGTGTAATATGTTCTGGGATTTGGGATTGTCTCCACAACCATGACTAATTAAACTAAATCAAAAGTGAATTCCATTAGCAATCATGTCATTGTCTGTATATTTGTCAGAGGCATTGGTTATGGGTGATGTGCACGAAAACAAGCCTGTGTCTGAATGGAACATGAGGGGCATATTAATGCAATAAGGAGAGGAGCTAACATCTAGGCTGTGAAATTCCTTAATGTCACAGTGCCATGTTCATTCACATCTGAATCTAATGAGTGCATTACTGAGGCAACAGGTTGGTCTCAGTGCAGGGCGGGCGGTCCACCTCCATCCATCCATCCATCTAACCATCCAACCATCCATCCGTCTTTCCTGCCACCACTATGCCGGTCAAGCCCCCCCACACACACACATTCGATAACCTCCACAAAAACACAGAATGCAGAGACGACACACGGTGGCAGTCCGTGTGACTTTGGCAATCCTCGATTCGGAAAAAAATCCCCATCATAGTACGCTCGAAAAACGTATTAGAAATCTCGTTGTGCAAAGATGGACAGTGCCTTTTTACATCTCTGCCCGCTCGAGTGACGTCACCCTCGAGGCAGCTGAAAAGGACCGACCATGACGTCATTGCATCGAAATCAGCATGGAGAGGAGGATTATTTGTATCGGTGCTAGAAACGCACCTGTACCAAGTGTTTACCATGATGTCATCGATATAATATTTGGATTTCGGTTGGGTGTTGGAAATAACAGCCGCTCCACATCTATAAATATAATACTATTAATGTATTGTTGGCAGATTATTTAATTATATTCGGGTTCATGCTCAATATGTGGTTGATTGCTTTTTACTAGATTAGCACACTCAACATGATGAGGGTTTTCTTGGACAGACACTTTGCCCACTTTGGTGCTGATTAATTCCTAATTAAGCATTGGTAGGGAAAGGAAACTTTCCCAACCAAAAGAAAGAAACATGTCTAGCTGCAGATTCCTCAAACTGACGTGCTGTCAATCACCGACTGCTACAAGCCACCGTAAGCCACGGAAGCCCCTTCCAAAATGGAGGAGATTTAGACCATCTTGGCAGTGTAGCCTTTGAACAAATCTGTGGGATTGGTTCCCATATGTTCTTCTCACGTCTGTTAATTAAGAAGGATCACTCTGTAGTGGCATTCATGAACTGCGTGGATAACGACTTCACGTGTTTGCGTTTAGCCCTCTCGTGTGTAACTTTCTTTCCCTCAGAAAAATACGGCCCCAGTTTTGTGTCCAAATTGAATCGTTAATTCAACCTTTTTTATTTGTCTGTGCGAAGAATGATTTGTAACACCGGACCCGGCTTTGTATTTAGTCAGAGGTTGCTAAAAAAACTCCTTGAAAACAGTTAAAATTAGACCTCTGCAAACTGGAAAGGAGGTCATCATTTACTCTACAAGAAATCTGGGACAGGACACAGAACATGTCACCAATCTCTGATAAAAATGTGAATGCACTGAAACCTACAAAGAACTCAAAAAGCAAAATCTCCCTCCAGAAACCTTCCTTTCACCAGAGGAATACAGACAGAAAATGATGTTATTACCTTTCCCTATATGTGTCAAAGCTATGTATTCCCATTGTGGAGTTCTGCTTGTTCAGGCTGTTGGGGGGGTTGGGATCCAATATGAGATACATGATGATGTGCCAGGCTACTTTACGGGATGTGACCCTTTCCCACTTTGTGTGTCTCTCCCCCAGAGGAGGGTGAGTACTTCCTGAAGGTGCTGATCCCCAGCTATGCAGCCGGCTCTATAATTGGCAAGGGCGGCCAGACCATCGTACAACTGCAGAAAGAGACGGGTGCCACCATTAAGCTGTCCAAATCCAAAGACTTCTACCCAGGTAAGAATGGACACTCGGTAATTAAAATCGATGAGCATAAAGGCTTATGTATGTATGAGAGGAGTCGTCTGGCTCTCTACCCAGCTCGAGGAGCAACGCCGCGGTGCAGGAGAGCATTTCATATGTCCTCTTCATTTGGCTTTCCATGAGTAATTGCAGTCGATTTTAATATTACAGCAATCGTAAACACTTTGATCTTCATTATCGTTACGTCCTTGAAGGACTAAACGTGCACGCAGAGACGCAGCATTCAAGTCTGCACGGCATTAATGCGTCTGGCTCGCAGGTTGCATTTTTTTTTTTTTATACACAGGTATGTGTTCATGCATTACAAGAGCTGTCACACCTGTCTGCAAATTTGCATGAGGCTGCAAACCCCCTCCCAAAAATAATTAGCACAAATTGTGTGTGTGTGTGTGTGTGGCGCAGAGGACGCAGTATACATCGAAAAGCATTAATTGTGCCGGGAGAGTCAGGGTGTCAGGAAAAACAAGGCCGCTCGTGCTCGGTGACCCTTATCGCACGGAGGTCGGAGCTCGAACCGTCTTATCCTCCAAATTCAAACGGAGTCTGGGTGTTTGTCCTTCATGCCTCAGAGGAGGCTTCAACCTGCTGAAAAATAACAGGTGCTGAGCCTCGCTGCTTATTATGTCCAGATGTTTTCTGTGATAACTGATGCAAGCAAATAATCCCTTTGTGGTAGTGTCCTCTTAAATGTATATGTATTCATAATTACCTCTTTAGATTGTTAGCAGTGCGTATGACCTCTGAAATATGAGTAGTACAAAATACGCAGAAATACTACAGATGTTTTTGAAGTATAGGGTTCACAGTCAGTTCTCTAATTGCCTTAAGCAACCACCACTAAAAGATAGCAAAGACAGATTGTTCCCCAGGACTCATTTTTCCATCATAATAGCCACCTTTATTATTAAATGTGTTTAACGTGACCTCAGCGATCTCGCCTGAAAGAGAGTCTTTAGATTATTTAGAGCGCTAAATATTACACAGGCGAATAATGCACAAGATGGTTTGAATTTGACCCGTTCTGTCTGGGAGTTGCGTGTGATATATTGGACTGCCTGAACCGTGGCAGGGAATTACTGGAAGCACAGGTGGGTGGGAGGGTGGGGATAGAGGGAAAAGGAGATACGCTCGCAAATATTTCTCCTGTACTTTCTTTCCTCCTCCACCATTATCCATGGTGAAAAGACACGTGTGCAGAGGGGCACGGCATGAAAGCCTCCACACACCAGGCCAACTATGTTTAAGGGAGTGAATTATGGCTGCTTCGCTGGGATAGGAACATATGAAAGGAGTTATATGTATCCTTATTTCTCTCTTTGGATTGTGGATGTGTTCATAGGCCACCACCTGCTCTGCCCATCCCCCTACTCATTATCGTGATGAGTGAGAAGAGGAGTTCGGGGAGAGGGTGCTGGCAAGAATTTGATTGGGCGGTTGTTCTGGCCCACACAAGTAAAATGAAACGACTGGTACTGTAGACCGCACAATAGCTGAGAGTGCCACTTTCTGAGAAGTCAGATCAGGCTTTAAATAACTAGTTATGTTGAGTATGGGCAGCTTGGGGAAGTTTGTAACAGCGACATATAGATGTGAATGAAAAATCCCGTCCAGGATTTCAGTGGCGTTTGTTTCAGCGCGTCAAACTTGACGGCAACATCTGTTTACCTTCCTCCGTTGTTGAATTTAGCATGCTAATGCCATTACACACAGTTCACGCCCTCGTCTCTCATCCTGCGGCACAACTACAGCACAATGGCACACTGGAGAAATCAAGGGACAACAACCGGTGCAGCCATTTTCTTCTGCAATCCTCTCTGTGATAGCTCAGACTGAGACTCCCACCCACTTCACGTCTCTCCCATCCGTCAGCGTAAGACATGAGACCGTGAATTCAAAGTCCTGATGGGAACTGTACAACTGGGCCCTGCTGTGGTGGACTGAGATGGATGAGCAGAGAGATAGTGAAGGGTGTGGATGATGCATGATTGTATGTGAGCGAGGGGACAGGGGGGCAGGCCCAGAAATAGCCCGTTTCAATCTCTCTCTGTGGACATGACCCCTCTCCCAGCTGTACTCAAGCTGCTCCAACACACGCCAAGTTTCCTCTTTCCTCCGCCCCACTCACTGTTTCTCTCAGATTTGGTTCCTGGTAGTTGGGAGAGTTTAGTCCAGATAAGATGACATCATACTTCTCTTAAAATTTTGTTTGCATGTTTGCCTCCTCGCACGTCGGCACTGATTTCTTTCTTGCTTTTATTATTTGGCTTGAACCCATTTGAACTGTTGCATGGTTGGATTACACGAGCCCCCATAAATGCGGCACGCTATGCATTCACCCACTCGTACTGTGCATTCAGCACACACACACACACACACACCTACTTACACCTACTTACACACATCCGCATATTTAAGCAGCTGCAGAGAGAGCCGTGGGAGTTCACGATTTGAACATAAACTTAGAAACAAAACTTCAAACCCGTCTTTGCTTTGTGCAGCTGGGCTACGGCCAAGTACATGTATTGAGTTACTTACAGCACGAACAGATGATGTGTGTGATGTCATAGAAACACTGGCTGTATGTTTTCCATTATCTGATCATTAAAATATCAATCATAAAATGTGACCTCACACTGGAAAACTATTCCACTGGGTATAAAGTGAGGTATTTCCTCGAGAAGGGAGCGGACAAAGAAACTCCAGCCAAAGTACGCTTTTCCAACTCTATCTCCATATGTTGTATATACTCACTAATGCTCCCTATAGGACAGTATCACTTATGTGCAGGATGACATCATGGGCAGGGAGTTCAAACTAATGGAAACTGCAGCCTTGTTCCTCTTTCTCCTGATTCATATCTCACAACGTCTTCGCGGTGGACGTTAGTCAAGGAGAAGCCAAAGGAAGTCTTGTTGTTGTCGCACCTCAGTGTACACTGTAGTATTCTGAAGTATCGCTCTGTTTTTATCACATACAAGTGATAAGTGGTGTTTAATGTTGTGTCGGTAGAACAAGCCTCTCTGTTTGTCCAGTCCGCAAGCACAATATTGGATGTGTCTCCGTGTTACACGGCAACCAAACAGCTGCTGCAATTGTTTTAGTGATTGGCAAAAGTTGGTTGATTAAAGGGGCACGAGGACGTCAGTTTATTTGTCACAAGGAGTAGTGCTATGATGGGCATGAGCTTGCAAACCTAGTGATTTAATAAAGAACTTCAGCAAGTGAGGAAAAGGCAGTAGTTAGAGATGAATTATTCTCCGCTTCTCTTCTTTTGCCCATTAATGAAACATGTTACTACGTTGCCAGACATTTTCTTTGTCAGCTTCTGTTGCAGGTGTCAGTATATACTGAAGTATTGAGTAATCCTAGCAGTAAATGGCAAATTAAATCCTATTTTGTGTGTTGTTTGCAACAAAATGCCAGATTTCCTTTTTAATTACTGTATTAAATCTGTTAATATAATTTACTGTGTTGCAGTTACATAAAATATTAATGCAACCAGGTACGTCCGTAACATGACAGTGCTCTATTTTAGCAGTGACTAAACAAAATGTTGCAGTAATGTGCCTAACGTGAAATAATAAAAACAGGACGTACACCACCTTCTATCAGTACTTTGAATAATACAGTGGATATCACATTTTATGAGTTCACTATTAACGAGTAAAACATTTTAATGGTTTGTTTGTTTCACAAAGTGTTTCTGAAGTCCATCACACCACCCTCCGTTATTAGTATTCAGTTTATTAGCTCCGTGCATTTTGCACATGGAATACATTACGATATGCAGTATATACTCTCTAATGCTCCCCGTGGGACAGTGTCACTCCTGCTTAGGATGACATTAAATGTTGTCATTTGTCACAGTTAGTATTAATATGGAGCTGTACTTGATTGCACAGCCTCGTTCACCACACAGCGAGATGTCCTCACATGAAAATGAAAATGAAAAACGGTGTCGTGCGACCACCAGTTGTTTTCCAGTTCACATCTTGATTTAATTGTGTCTGCTTTTCAGCACAGCTCTCCGGCCTCTCTACCATTTGATTTATTTGATGTGTTTGATTTTTTTTTTTTTAAGCGTATTAATCCGCTGCTGAAAATAGTCCCACTACAAATGCAAATTTCCTCTTCCAGACAGTGGTCAGCATCAGAAAAATTAAACTATATATTGCTGAGTAATTTTTTATAGATTTTGAAGGAACCAATGGCGTTGGTTTTGGTATTTTCATGAAGATTGTTCACATATAATAACAAAACATGTAAGATATCACCAACCTTGCCATTTAACACCCTTAAACTGACCATGTGTAACGTCAAACAACAGCAGTCTCCTGTTCTGTTAACCTGGAAGGCTGCACTCTGTGTCAGTATCCCTCCCTATAGTAAAATCCCTGGTGTATTTTAATGCGACACAGACATTAGATCCTACACTACTGCAGTCCTAAATGATGCTATCGCTTATTAAAAAGGTCCCACAGTATTCTGTTTCTGTCTGCATTTCGAAATGTACCGGTAACAATAACTCGTCTATCTTAACAGCTGATTAGGACCAGATACATGCAGCAGTCTGTAATTTAATGCCGTATTTGTCTGTATAGATGCCAGAAAGAGTGAGTCTCATGATAAGCATGGTGTGTCTAATTTGCAAAGACGGCAACAACAGTGAAGTAATGTAAAAGTTGTCCAGGAGACTGTTTTTCATTTAGTAGTTATAAATGGCATGGTACAAAAGATCCCTTCGTTTCAGTGTTTACATTTTACAAAAGCGTGCCATATGGCAACAACGTAACACGATGAATATAGTCGGCACTGGGATCTCCAACAAAAACATTTCAGCTCAGTTTGTAGTGTGAATAATTACTTTAAAAATCTGCCGATGTGATGACAGTAATTACGGGTGATACTTTACGTGTGGCTTGCTAACAGTCTGAATACATCAGACAAAGGATTTAGACAAGCGAAGGCAGATTCTCATCACAGGGAAGCTCACGCAACAAGACAGAAGTATTGAAACTTTTCTTACTTCAGGATCAAGATAGAAGACCTGAAAGTCCTTGCTCTCAGGGGGAGGGGTGAAGGCTGAGATGTGTGCTCTCAGGGGCACTGACACATTTCTCTCCCCTACTGCCAGCAAGAGGACAAGCTAACTCTTACTGCATCTCAAAACCCAGACCTTTTTATTAAGAGATTTGTCACCCTCAAAGAAAGACAGAAGTCAAAATGCTGATGCAAGCAATCGAGGAAGGGTGGAGAGCAAAAATGGAAAGAATTAAAGTAGTTTCACGTCCTCTTTAGGTGACAAAAGTTGTAGTCGTATACCGCCTTAGGATAAACCGACCTGGAAGCAGTATTATCACTCCTTGAAGAGCTTTCTACATTTAACTCGAGGTTGCTGTACCGAGCAAAGCAGAGGGACCTCCTTACTTCCCCCTTGAATGCTGGAAAAGTGAAGCTAAAGCAATGATTACTACAGACAATATGTCTTGAGATGGCCTAGTTTATAATGTGTTGCATCGGTGTAGGACAAACAAAGAGATTGCTCAGTCTAAATAAGTCAGACTAAGGTGAAATCACTGTCTGCACGGCCCAGTTTTTATGTTTACCTCCAGTCTAATTAGGTTTTGCACACATTAGTTCCAACCTCCTCATATTTTATATTTTGTGCCCTTTTGTTTGTATCCCAGCTGCATATACACGAACATTTCGCAAACGAGAATTAATATCCTTTTACCATATCCTGCAGTATATTCAACATTAATAGAAACCGAGGGGGAACAACAGGAAATGGGCATAATAGGAAATAACACTGTTTATCTTGTCTGATTCATTTTCAAACACCTGCCCCGGGATTCTTCTGACATTTTTTAAAAAACGTCCGTCGGCGGCCAAAGCCTAGAAAGTGGCGCGCATGTGATTTATGTAATGAATTGTATCTTCGGCAGGTCAAGTGCTTGCACTCGCAGGCTTCAGGCTGTCACTTTGTCACTACAAGAATGACAGGCAGGTGCAGGACGACACCAGGAGGCGTCAACTGTGCGTCTCTCATTTATAGCCCGCTTGTTTGTCTTTCAGTCGGATTTGTGTTTTGGTTTATTTTTAGTTAAAATAAGGCGACGGTCAGAAATAGGGTCAACTAGGGACTTTAACACATTTTGTAATACTGTTTATATATTAACAGCAACTTAACTAGGAGACTCTGTAAATAAGGTCAGTTGCAGGTCAGGTGTCCTTTCCCCCATTTTACCCAATTAGAGTCCCCCACTGCTTTTCCTGATATGCTTCGGCTGACCTATTGACTATTTAAACCCATTATTAGACATGTCTGTGGCGTAAAGCCAATGAGGTCTGACTTTGACTAATTTCCCTGGATTCATCTTAGCATTTCCTGTGAGTGCTGATAAACGGCTTCAAGGACGGATGCGGATGTGTACGTCGCACAATCTTGTACCGTTGGAAATGCCAGCGACTGCGAAGCAGAGCAGCACTTCTCCGGCACAAGATCACCTTATCAGCGTGGTCTTTTCTCGTCAGTGGTGACACTTTTTTCTCCCTCACTGAGATATTTGCAGCCCGTTAAGTAATCGGGAGACACTTTAAGAAAGTAACAGTGAAATGTTCAAGAGAGTAAGAAGAAGAAGAAGAAGAAACAAACACAAAAGGGATAGTGTTTTAAAAAATCGTGCTAGCGAAGTATAAAGGACTCCCTGTTGCATCACCTGTTTCCACGGCTTGGCCCCTTTACCATGGCAACGGTATGCCGGTTGGGTCGTCAATGTGGGTGTAGAAAGAAGCCTAGAGGGCGAAACAAGTGTGTGTTTAGTCTGTTAGGGCTGTGAGGCACGGACGGGCTCAGTTTTACAGCAGTGAAAGAGTTACATCATTGAAGAGGAATCCTCCTCCCCCCCCCCTGTGGCTCGCTAACCAAGCACGGTTCTTTCTTTCAGCTGTTTCTCTGTTGATTGTGTAAATGGAGGAAGCGAGGAATAGCTTCGTAATTGGGTCTCTTTGTGAAATGTCAAGGAACATTTCTCAATGCCAAGACATCTTAATATAAATGTAGATTTTTTTTTTTGTCCGGCCCCCTTATAGCAAATCCCTCAAATCTGCTCACCAAGTATCCACTCGTCGCAATATTACAGCAACTGATCACTTTTCTTTGTCTTCTTCCTCTCTCGTCACAACAGGAACAACAGAACGTGTCTGTCTGATACAGGGTACAGTCGAAGCCCTCAATGGCGTCCACAACTTTATTGCGGAGAAAGTGCGCGAGATGCCCCAGAGCGCCCAGAAACCCGAGCCAGTCAGCATACTGCAGCCACAGACCACCGTCAACCCCGACCGCGTCAAACAGGTGAGAGGCCGGACATTCAGGGGTCGTGAGGGGTGTGTGTGTGGTCGCTATGTGGTAGGAACAGTTCACTTCCAGGACACCTTGTTTATTAGTCGCAAGTCTTGTTCTCTAGGCCGTGACCCACAGTCTGGTAGGGTCAGGAAAATGTGAGGGTATGTGGTTATTTTTACCTACAGTCTTTCATAGCTAGACAGAGCCGTGTGGCAGCTGCAGCCTAAACCCCTGGGATTAACAAATCGCTGAGTAAAGCGGGGGCTGGTGTAGTACTCTGACTCAGTGAGAGATATCCTTCTTTCTGTCAGCCATTTATGCTATTAAATCTTTCTCCTGTTACCTTTTTTTTTCTATTGCTACTTCAATCTTTCTATCTCTCCACAGGCCAAATTGATCGTGCCCAATAGCACAGCTGGGCTGATCATTGGCAAGGGTGGTGCCACAGTGAAGGCAGTGATGGAGCAGTCAGGGGCTTGGGTGCAGCTCTCCCAGAAGCCAGAAGGCATCAACCTGCAGGAGCGAGTGGTGACCATCAGTGGGGAGCCCGAACAGAACCGCAAGGCTGTGGAAATCATAGTGCAGAAGATCCAGGAGGACCCTCAGAGCAGCAGCTGCCTGAACATCAGCTATTCCAACGTCTCTGGCCCAGTGGCCAACTCCAACCCCACCGGCTCCCCCTACGCTAACACGGCCGAGGTGCTGCCCAATGCAGCCGCAGCGGCTGCCACTGCCTCCAGCCTTCTGGGCCAGGCTGGCTTGACGGGAATGGGCGCCTTCCCCGCCGCCATGTCCAGCTTCTCTGGCAACGATCTGCTGGCCATCACCTCAGCCCTCAACACCCTGGCCAGCTACGGCTACAACACTAACACCCTGGGCCTGGGCCTCAACCCTGCAGCTGCTTCTGGGGTCCTCGCTGCAGTAGCAGCCAGTGCTAACCCGGCTGCTGCTGCTGCAGCTAACCTGTTGGCCTCCTACGCCAGCGATGCATCCGGCAGTGCTGGCCACCCTGCAACAGGCCTCGGGGGGTTCTCCCTGGGTTCTCTAGCAGCTGCTACAGGGGCTTCCAATGGTTACCTAAATGCTTCATCCCCACTGATGGCCTCATCCCTACTGGCAACAGAGAAGCTTGCAGATGGGGCCAAGGACGTGGTTGAGATTGCTGTGCCCGAGAATCTGGTCGGTGCCATTTTGGGGAAAGGAGGGAAAACGCTGGTAGAGTACCAGGAGCTAACAGGGGCCCGCATCCAGATCTCCAAAAAGGGAGAGTTCATTCCTGGTACTCGGAACCGTAAAGTTACCATAACAGGGTCGCCAGCCGCTACGCAAGCAGCGCAGTATCTGATCAGCCAGCGGATCACGTACGAGCAGGGCGTGCGCGCTACCAACCCACAAAAGGTGGGCTAAAAGGAAAAAGAAGAGGAAAAGAAGGAAAGGATGAAGACAGAGATAGAAGGGAATTGAGAGGGTCACGATGAATAGAAAAAAGAAACGTCCAAATATCTGTTTAATATTTCAGTATCAAATGAGAGAATCACAAAGGAGGAGGTGGGGGAGACAACCAAGATAAGTGTGTGTGATATGTGAATGTGTTTTTAGGACTGACGTCCTGATGTTTTTTAAAAGTTTGTGTCGAGTCCTTTTGACGATGGTGATCAGAGTAAGCTGAACTGGTCCACTGCCAAGCTGCAGATTCAAGGGTGAGGCCGCAGGGTTTCACCCTCCTCCAAAACCTCATAGCTGTTTTATTTCCTTTGTTCTGTTTGGGTTGTGTTGGTTTTAATTTCAGTTGCAAACCTCAGCTCCCGGCGAGTTGAGCATATCAGATGAAGTTCCAGCCAGCTGATAGAGCTGTTTTACAAACCTTGCTCTTTGTATACAATGCAGAAGGCATTGTTAACAGGGGAGAGGTTTTATGACAAGCACCTGAGGTCATCTCAGTCAATGGGGAAGCAATCTGAGTATAATTTCTTTAAAGAAATCATATCTATGTTGACATATGTTTCTGATTCTGGCTCATATCATAATTGAAGTTTCTAAATTTGGGTATTTTATATATTTTCATCCTTTATTTATTGACATGGTCTCATTCAAACACAAATAGATTATTTAAACCTGTGAATGCAGGTTGATCTGAATGTAAAAACAATATTAGCCTATCGCTATTTTTCATTTACAGGGATCAAATATTGTGTTGCAGTGAAAGAAATGTATAACTCAAACCCAGTCTGAACTTCACTGTTGCTGTCTGCAAGTATAGTTCAGGGGTTAAATAATCAATGTGAGAGGATAGAGGAGACACACAGGAATGTATAAATATATTTTACATGAACACACATAGATAATGCTCCCACAAACCCACAAACGCTGAAACATATTTGCATATTCAGTCACAAATACAAACACACAGAAATATGTTGTTCTTTAACCCGTTCTTGGTGCTATAGAATTAGGTTTATATCTCCTTTACCATGAAATCAGAACCTCTCTGGCGACTACTCTCTTTAACTTGATGTAAAAAAAATAAAAAAGAAAAAAGAGCTGATGTGTCGTCCAGCCATTAGTAGCCCATTTGGATCTGACCCACCCTCTCACCTAATGAAAAAGGATTGATTTCAGCATTTCATGATGAAAAGCAATCCAGTCTTAAGAAGTCCATCCTCACTCCCATTGCAGGTCTTTTTTTTTTTTTGTATTTATTTTAAAACAATTGGCCATAGTGGACAAAGATTTTACCTGACAATGTTTTTGCCTTAGTCACACATTTGTTGTAACTCCCGAGAATTAACTTAAAGCTCAGACTACCTTGACGCAGTGTCTAAACCAGTTCAGTTCGCAAAGAGAACAAAGCACTACAAAAAGCATTTTGATAAGAAAAGCTGTATGAACCAATATCTGTGAACAAAGAAACTATTGCCTTTACATTAAGGGTACCAAATAGTCAAGAGACATACACTAATGAAAGGGAAGTAGAGTGACACTTGAAAAGAAGGTTTGGACTCGCTTTTTCTGCGAGCCATCCTTCCTAATTTGCATCAAGACAAAAAAAAAAAATAGAAAAGTGGGAAAAAAAAAAAAGCGATTCTGCAGTTCATCCAGGCAGCCTGTTATCGTTCCCAAAACACGTTAACGCTCTCTAACTTCGGGTGGAGCATGTAATAAAACATCATGAAATGTTTTGGCATCGTTGTCTTTTATGGGCAATTGTTTGTCTAATGCAGGGAGGCTAATTGTCTAGAGCATTTCCAAGCACTCGAAGATTACCTTGGCTTCCTTCTGTGCTGCTATCCATGGTGTTCATCCTGAGTACACTGGGTCTCTGAAGACTGCACTGTGAGACATTAAGAACACAATGTAAAGCGTGTCTGTCCCTGCTGGGATGTGAGTATATTTTAATGTGCACATCTATGTCACATACACAAAAAAAAAAACTACCAATACTGACAGAAGGGATATCTCCACAAGAGCATTTATACTCCAGCGTCTTGTGATGTTTCTGTTTACCAGTACCAATGCACTGCACTTAAATTAGCGGACATTTTTCTGATCAGCGAACCACAAATTATTCCCACCACATTTTTTCCTGCACTGTATTCTCCAGTCCTTATTGACGTCCACCTCCCCGCTCTAAAGACATCTTTCAAGTGCCCCGTCCCCCCACTCCCCCAATCAACCCAAGCTCTATGATCAGCTTTCTGAATTGCACGGCTGTGAGGGTTGGTGCTGAGTAGCGTCCAAGAAAAAAAAACACAAATCAGAACCACTCCCGTTTTTTGGGGAAATTTAACGAATAGCCTTTTCATTTTTCATAATTCATGTTCGAAAGCAGACGGATTTGCAGGTGTCTGAAACAGGTCTTTGTGTCTGAACATTATGTGTGGCAATTGCAACAGTGAGCCTTTCTTCCTAACTGAAATCTCTCCTTTCACTACGTGTCTGGAAGGCTTCACAGTCATCCATAACTACAATCGGGCCACTAATGAAATCATAGCATAAGATAACCTTTTACTGCCCAAGGTTTTAGCATATAATAAGATACAAGCACAAAAACAAAGGGATGTTTTATCAATGCAACTGGACTGCTTGACTGCAGAGAGCTCTCCTTCTAAGCTCTCTGATCTATACATTGTGCCAAATACTATTTCTCTCTGCCCCTCATTAACTTTCCTCTTTCTCTCAACATTTTATTCCCCCTGCATGTTGCTGTTTCTCACCCCTCTTGAGATTCCTCCTGTGTCCTAAAAACCCTGTCTGTGGTTCTTCCTTCACTGTGCTCTCCCCCTCTTTCTCCTTCCTCCTGTCTTGTCTTCTCATGGGCGGTGTGTTGGGTGTGCTGCTGGTGGGAGTTATGCACTATAGGTCATAAGGGTATGAAAATATTTTCCCAGGCCGTAGAGTTCACAAGGCTTAAAAATGCACAGAAAACACCTGCCTCCAAAACTGTGACACCCACAAGACCAACCAGCAACGTTAGCTCAAAGTATCAAATTCCCTCTATAAGAAGAACAAGTAGGATTTAGAAAAGCTTAGACCGTGAACTTTGGCCTTTTTAAGGGAAGAGAAAGTGTCGTTTTTTTCTTCCAAAAGAAGGCAAATCTTGGTTGAATAAATATTCATATGTTGGCTGAACAAACTGAGCTCAAGTCTCAGCCTCAAAACAAAGCATAGAAAGGACAGAATGCATAAGATAGCGAGTGTAAGGTGGAAACTTGTTCGTGACCTCAAGCCGAAACAATGACATCCTTTATGCATATCCTCTTATCTGAAAAATGACTAGAATTCATTTCTGTGGAATACAATATGTCATGTCATATGATCTATATGTACTTTATTGTAGCTATTCTAGTTTGTAGTCCAAATGCAGTCCAGCGTTGTCGATACAATGTGAACTATGTTATATTTGTGTGGATGATGAGAGTGCCAACTAAGCCTGATTAAGATTAGCTTCGCGATTTGTTTGTGCATTATGATGACTCATCATCAACCGGTGGTGTCCATATTTCTGTCATTGATGATTTAGTTTGACAGTAAGAAAATGTAAAGAATATTGGAAGCAATATAGTAGCATGTTGTCCTGTTTTGTGTTTTATGTCTGTTGTATGAACCTTTGAAATTACTAAGATTTTGAATGAATAGGTTTACATGTACTTTTTGTAAGTTATGAAAATGCTGCTATTTGATAAGTAAACTATACAAAATATTTTAGTTGAAAAGATGTCTGGTCTGTTGATTAGAAACATGCTCTGAAAGGCTGGAGCATAAAACGAGGTGTATAGAATACTATACAGTATTGGTAAGATAGCAAAAGTAATAATAGACTCCATAGTACAACCTGTGCCAAACTAGACCTCCGCAGCTTCTGAAATTGTAGATGTGCGATCAAATGTTAGATATCAATAACTTGTTTAGAAGTGCTGATCAAGTGCCAATCAAACACTGTCTTTTAAGTTAAGAAAAGATAATCAAATACATTACTTAAGAAAACAAAGGACAAAGAACTTTTTGTGCATTGTTTTATCCCATAGGTACATAGAGTAAGAGTTAAAGATTGTGATTTTTATGGATCCATGTTGTTTTACACTCCATGCATCCCTTGTGTGTTTGTTTGACCTGTGGCTTAAGTACTGCTGTCTCACAAATGTCTCTATAGGCCAGCATGGACTAAGCATAACATGTTATAAGCATTCATAACATACCATTAACAATCAAAAATGTGTTTGTGGAGTTAGGTGTTATCTTTTTGCACGTCTTCTATTGCATGGTATCAAAAGTTTAAAAAAAAAAAAATTATGGAGGAAAAAAAAATCTTACAAAAATTTTTTGCGAGGTGTCTCTCGCAAAACATTCAAAGACATAACGCTGCATGCAGTCAAATGTAAAGCACTTAAGTTTACTCGCCTCATGTTTAAAAAAAAGAAAAGAAGATTTTTTTTGTTTTGTTTTTTTGTTTTGTTCTTTTTATGTCGTGAGTTGGGAGGGAGCTCATTTATTGTCATGTTGGCCCTAAAAAAAAAAGAAAAAAAAAGACACACACACACATACACACACACGCATACACACACACACATCTCAGATCCAATTCTCATCAATGAAGTTCATCATCTCTCTCTACACATCATCCGAGAAGAAGATCATTTGATTTTTTAGGGTAAAGTGAGGAGTATTAAAAATGTGAAACAAGCAAACGTGAAAATGTTATTCAGTGCATTGGCTCCTTGTGTTTTGCTTTTTTTTTTTTTTTTAAAGATAGCAGGCATGCATCTATTTTTGTTTTTACAAAACAGGTTGAACCTCATATAACCTGTCCCATAATGTTTCAAGGGTTTATTTCTAATGTCACAGCTTGAAAGCCCAGATCTAATCTATGAATGTACCCATTTACTTTTTTATTTTTAATTTCTGTCGAATGTTATATCAGTCTTTAATGTAAATTCAGGGCAGGAATGTCAAATACATGTAGAGTTAATATCTATGTCAATAACAGATTTCAGCTATAGTCAGGTAGGCCTCACACGGGCCATAGTCATGAACCAGATATGTTTTAACACAACTTCCGATTCGCTGTCAACATTATCTTGTTTGTTTGGTGTTGCATAAATGCACTTTACTGATCAGTGGGGTCATACTGGGTGTGAAATGAAGCAAACCATGTTGGCATTCAAGAGTTTTTTTTTTCTTCTCATTCTTTGCTGTTGCTCTGATGTTACTTTTATTATTTTTTTTAAATGTATTTATTCCCTGTTGGGTCTCATGAATGATGGAAAGGGCTGGAGTCTCAGACAAAATAGAAAAGTAGCACCTGTTTCCTCACTTGAAGGCTTCTCCTTCACATTCCCTTCAGCAGAGGTTTGTGTCAATCACTGAGTGCTTTGTTTTTAGCGAACATGTGAAACCAGGAGCGATCTGTTTGTCCTTTTTTATTTATTTTTTTTGCTTTAAATTATCAATTAGAACACGGCTTTCATTTTGTCCAGCAAATTTTTTGGGACTGAAGCACTGGGCTGAAGGTACTGAGGGATGCAAGCTCAAGGTCTGGCTGATATTACAGTCAGATCACAAAGAGACAAAATCGGCACCAGCAAAAAATGAAGATTGCCTCTGCCACCTCAACATGATCAAAATCACAGAGGAAACCTATTAGACTTTGAGTGGCCTAGTTACATGAATGATATTTCTCTCTCATTATTTTGTGTTACAAATCCCATGTCGTTGCATTTTACGGCTTCATGTCAGAATGCCAAAAAAAAAACGAATTACAGTATCATTCCAAAAGTTGTTATGTTTGTTTTTATTTCCACTCCAAATGTATCCTGGACGTTTCATCCGCCCACACGGAGCCCTTTCACAAGAAAGCTAGGACTGGTTTTAAAAGCTACAAACTGGCTAAGGCTGCTTGCTCCTCTCTTACAACCTCTTCTCCATGAGTCTCACTCTCTCAGCCTACACGATATCACGATTTGTGTTTCATCACACTGAGCACCTGCTACTGTGTCCGCCCTTTAAACGGATTAAGGTATTTCTGAGCCCTTTCGTCTGAGAAAATACAGTATTCTTTGCCAACCAGATATGAGGCCATTTTTTTTGTCTTTGACCCTCTGAACCTCCCATGAACTTGGTTGACCTTCTCCATCCCCCAAGAACTCATGTTACGTGTTGGATATTTTGCACCACTTTTACTGTCAAACTCTGCGAGACTGTTCTTTTGTTTTTCTGGTTATCTGGACAATTCTGCAGGGTTGAACGCTTGCTTAAGTGTAAACTGAAGAAAGCATGCCGGTACCTTGCAACCATTTTCACGTCATTGTAAAATTTCTTTCGGGGTTTGGTTTCTACTTCGTTTTAACCTCTGTTCTTTCCATCTCAGAAAAAAAAATGGACTGACAGCATAAGATCAAAATATTCCAAACTAAGAAACGTGATGTTGCCGATTGGGTACATTTCTCTTTGATATTACCGACAACGGTTCTGTCTTTCGTTTGTGACGAGGAGAATCTGTGAAAGTCCACAGTGTTAACTACCTTAAGGGCTTTCTAGGACAGCATTTATATGTCTTTTAAAAAAAGAAAAATCGATAAAGTCCTCTGAATTTATTCAGAAATGAGAGGATAAAAATGTCTTCTTGTGCCATTTCAGAAAAAGTGTGAAAGCTTTTTATGGCAAAATATTGTCAGCAAGAGTGCCAAATAATTCCATACTGAGCCAAAAGGCAGCCAGCCTACATAACTAAATGTTAGATCACTGGAATGGTTACGTCCCATTTCCACTCCCCTTGAAAAACATCACCGTAATTGTACGACGTTTGAGCTCATGTACCATTATTGTTATGCTGCCAGTCTGTTTTCTGCTTTTGTCAGAGAAACATCTCAGAAGCAGTATATTTTCTAAATGATACACTGTTGATAAAACGACAACAGCTACTATGGTGAGGGAATGAGAGGATTTTAAAAGTGTCATTGTTTTTATTATTAGTTTATTTGAACATTATTCATTAATAGATTTAACGGTAATGACTATTTAATGTAACTGTAGTACTGTGTTTGTAAAAGAAATTCAGTGAGTTGTGTTTTATGACTCGTGGACTACCAGTGAAGTCAGCATTTCAGTGTTAATAATTGAATTGTTTTTTAAAGATTATTTTTGCGACGGCAACAAAGAGTCATTATAAATGTTCATTTTAACATCACTTGTCTTCTGTTCCTTTTATTCGCCACCTTGCTCTTTCTCGCTCTCGAGTGAAAGGTCGAGTGTTTATATAATCGCAACCAACACGTTCTATGAATAGATCGATTTCTGGAGTGTCGAGTTTGAGCACGTATTAGACGTGAACAATGGCCGCGTGTTTACATGGACACAATGCTCGGGTGATGAGGAATCAGATTAAGGTGCAACAAATTATGTGGTTGCAGCATAAATATCACGGCTGATTTACATGAATTCATTTGATGGTTGGTTTGTTTACGCAGGGTAGGGTGTCAGATCATGGATACTAGATTTAGTAAAAAGCTTCTTTTGTCACAAACAGCAACATTTTGTTTCATTTAGCACCGGGCTAGCTCCAAATATTTGTCCTATGTGTGATCACAGGCGGTTTCACTGCTAAATAACTTAGATTGTACAGGCCAGTGCCAATCCACATTTATTTTTACACCTATTGACCCAGCACACCCACACATTATTAGTGTTTTCATTTGGTGGTACTATGCTAGGAATACCTGACCAAAACTATCCAAACAGACGGATGAAGATAAGTGAAGAATATGGAGCACTTCCTAATTAAGTGTGTGGGAGGGCTGATATTAATGGTACATTAATAAATTAAATATAATATTAATAACTATGTTTTCATTAGAGTATAATCACCTGAAAAATAACAAGAATTATATATCTACCACCTTGTTTCTACTCTCTTGTTTGTTTGCCTTCATGCTATGAAGGAGGGTGAGGCGAGGGGGTTTCAGTTAGTAGCGGTCCTTTTAAATTACTTGGAATTAATGTGGCCAATAAAGAGAACCAGCGAGAGTCAAGTTTACAGCCGCCCTGGCACCTCATGATGGTGCTAGATGAAAAGTTAAAGAATTACAACGTTCAAAAATTCATCTTGTACACGGACATGAACATTTGTGGCAAATTTGGTGACGCCGGAGGAAATGTCGGGATCACCAAAGCTGGTAGACTGGAAATCCATCCAGTTGTTGGGATATTACAGCTAAAAATATCAGGATTATTGTTCCCATGAACATTTTTCTATCTTATGATGGAGAATCCTCTGAGTAATCACTTAGAACATCACAGGACATTCAAACTCTCCACCAAAGCCCTGCAGAGTAATGAATATCTTTCATTGTTAGAGGCTCCCTATGGCAGGGTGAGACTATCCAACGGGCAGCAACTCATTGTTTAATCAAGTTGATTAAATTAATTTGAGAAGTCTCCGTAGCTGTGGTCAGAGAGGAACGTCTTACCAGAGTCAAATCAAATCATATTTTATTTGTAAAGCCCAAAGTCACAAAGTACATTTGCCTCGGAGGGCTTTACAATCAGAGGTGGATAATAAGACTGACTAACATCTGATACTCAGTGTGAGCCAGTGATGGTATAGTGTATCAATCTAAGCCATGTATGACTGGGTTGTACAGCCAGTAATTAGCTATTTAATGGTATTGAAATGATCTCTGCATGCCATCGCTACTATTTGAACCAGGTTGACGCTCAACTCGAGTGCATGACCCGGCAAAAAAAGCACTGATTGTAATCACACGCTACATGTGACATCATCGAATGAAATCTGAGCTCTGAGCACAGTTCCAGTCACGTTTCACACAGAACTACAAGCCAGGGAAAATAATTCAAAAGTTCTGCAACATGTCAGCCTGCCATGATCCATCCAGCACACACAGCCATTCCTCCTCCTCCTCCTCCTCCTCCTCGTCCACCTCCTCCTACGCTGTTTGACCTTCATTATCAAGCAAATACATCCCTAATCTACTGAGCTCAGCCACACAAGCAAGGAAGGTGACATCACGCACACATGTACAGTCTGCAGCTATACTGAGGTCATTTCCACAGTATTTTCACAGAGTTTGTAGACCCAAGATTCAATTTACATACTACACTAGAGGCATACATAGGGATTCTATAAAGGTTGGGTTCAATATATTTCAGGTTTTTCTTTGCAAGAATGTTATTCCAGCCAGTTTTGCATTTAGATGCATGTAGAGAGCTGATGTCAGTAAATGAAGTGATACTCAGTATCAACTTTCTTCTGTTCTTGGTGTCCAAAGACAAACATTTACTGCTAATTTGATTTATATAAATTCTTTCCTGGATGCTTGGATGCTGAAATTCAGTGACCGAGACAGATGGACGTGGAAAGCTTGCATGTAGTTTGCATAACAATTATCGGAATGACTAACTAACTTGCAAATATGGCCTGACAATTAGGCGTATAACCGCATGAATAAGTCATTGGAAGTAGTAGCAACCCTGAGGTCACTGGTATTTGGGGAATTGACAGAAAGCAACAGCATTTTTTTGTCTTGGTTATCTTATTTTTAAACAGTATCTGCATTAATCGTACAGTTTAGATCTAAAGCACCCTCCTCCCTCTGTAAAGGCAAGAAAATCATCTTACATTGTCCACTATGCAGTGAAACCACAATTAAATATTTTCTGCACATCCAAAGTCTCTTTTCTACCTTGAACTGAGGTGTAAAACCCTGCAGCAGTATACATTTAAGACACATTTGATTCCTGCTGTGAGAGAAGGTAGCAATGGGCTTGAATGATAAAATTGCGTTGTCAAGGTAACAGGTTGTTCTGAAGACTGCAAATACGTCGTATTGGGGATGCTCCTATACAATATTTCAATCTGCAGCCTCTGTGGCACTGAAGTACAGAAGCTCTGCGTTTCACTCCCTCAAAGTCGAGCAGGTAACCGCAGATGTAATATGGTTTGCATTCATAATTTAAGAGGTATTTAATAGCCAGTCTGTCTTCATCAATGTTATTGAAATTATTCACTGCAAATCTCATTTGCAAAACCAAATCATAGCCGTCGGAAACCTTGGGGTGGCACAGTGATTTCTTTCAAATGATGAATGAGGAAAAAAGGTGGGGACTGCTAAAGAATAGAGATACACTGAGGCTCCCTTTAACATGGCTCCTGATGTAACCATGGATACCTCTATTTCATGGATGGAGTAATTTTAGCTGGAGTGGGATCTGAAGGATAGATATCACCGTTTCTGCACTGCACATCATATATTATCACGTCTTAAATATAGATAAAAATAAATGTGATATACTGAAACACGTGCATTTAAATAATCTCACAATTAATGTCACATTTTCACAAGTGAAGATGCCTCTCTCTCTCTGCTTAATGCACTGCACGGCGGATAACTGACATACGGGGTGTTTTGTTTGCAGAACAATAGTGGATTCTGCATTCACAGAATCAAGGCAGGTGTCTGTGATGCAGTGGCTCCACTTATATATAATTTAGTAACCTAAACAGCAGTTAGGAAATCAAGCAGATTATATACATATCTGTACGTTCACAGATTTCTTTCTATGATTCCATGTGACGTTTTGGGGGTCACAATTTGTTTTTAGGATTGAACGTCACTGCAATAAAACAGCAGTGAATCCAGACACTGTTCATGGACATGTTGCCGTTGTATTTATGAATCCTATTTTTGTCTGTTCTAGTACCGTGTCTTATCAGTTGAAGAGAGAGCAGGCGAAGTGTCTGCACTGTCAAGGCAACCATGATAGTGCTGGCCACGAGGGATTAAAAGAAGATGTAGCTATGATAAAAACAGAGCAGCGCTGAGACAAACTCGGCCAGTTTCCTGGAAGTCAAGAAACGAGAGACAGAGTGTTAGATCACTCACAGGTGGATGAATATACTGTACATCTTCTGGCTGTTGTTGTCATGGTTTTACAGAGAGAGAAAAACAGTGATGAATGAACACTGGGATCATTTCTTTTTGCAATGGTTGCAGAAAGATAAAATATGATGTCAGGTGTGTGTAGAGGATCCTCTTGTGATTGTGACTGATTTGTGAAAGCAAATTCATCAGGCAGACAGACACACAGAGAGACAGTCAGAGCTTTAGGCCTGATTAAAATGTAGCAGACAGACCGGTTCACATCAGCAGTGGCAACATGCATCATCCATGGTTATATCAACATTTATAGAAATGACTTGGATCTGGAGTATTTGCATGCTGAATGCAGATATATACAGTATTGTGTTTGCTTTGACTGAGCTGTCAAATGCTCTCTGACTCCACCTGCTGGTTTTATTTAACACACATGCACACACACTCACACACACTCTCACTCACACACACACACACGTATTAAAATCTGCATGTCAAACGGCCATCATCTGTCATTTTTGAATGCCTCAGGTGTCACTTTGGCAGCGTGGTGGACAAACAATTCAAACAATTCAATCCCATGTTGTGCCTGTTATACCTGAGGGTGGTGCTGTTCTGTGGGTGACCCTCCAGCCCTCTGTTGTTGGCCCGTGTTGGCCTGTGTTGAGCGATGGCAGGAAAGGCAGACGTTTGAACTTTGTGCCAATATTCAAAATTTCATGCCAGATGCCACAGAGTTTCAGTGACATGTTCTGTGAAGCTAAAAGACAGCCTGCAGCCTGTGAGGGATGTTTTCTGATATCTGACCCTGTGCAGAGTGAATAAACTGCAGGATTTGATCTTTAATACAGATTACAGGAAGTGACTTGACAGAGATATGGGGAACAACATGCACAACACAGCTCCCCAGATGGACTCACAGAGACTTTGTAGTTCCTGGTCAAGCCCCAAGTGCACCTAACAGGATGAAATGTAACATTCGACGGTTGTATCTGTGTCGACTTCAGGCTCTGCAGAAAGAAAAGCAATTTCCTTGATATGATTCTGCATAGTCTGGATCGCAGAACACACACACACACACACACACACACAAAAAAGTTCCTTTGGCAGTTTGGCACAATCCATTACAAGTACGGGGTAATCACTGCTTATATGATCCAATTATCAGAGAATAGGATTTTGTCAAAATAAATGAAAACACAATTTTCTCTCCGTTCTCATTAAGCTGTGTTTAATTATTCAATGTGGTGTGCTATCATTTTTAAACATGCCCCAAGTCCATTGGCAAATCTTCAGAGGGATTGTCAGGGATTTTTTAACAGCGTCGCAGTTCCTCTATGAAATTGTTTTAACTGCCATAAAAAATATTCGGCTTTCATTTATAGATATAGCAAAGTCAGACTGAATGATTTATGTCAGGGAAGCACCAGTGGGGCCTTGGCTGTCGCTATGAAGCAGGAGTTCTCAGACTCCAGGGAGTCCAGGGACCGACTTGTGTCCATGTGTCCTGTTTGGCTATAAAAGAACGAACGCTTCTGTGGAAGTCTGAATGTTTTCTGTATTAATATATGAATATATAAACAGCAGCAGACAGTCAGCAACAGACTTTGTTAAGACTCTGAGCTGAGTTTCTCTCTGCAGGGTGCAACTGAACCAGTTTGTTTGCTTTAAATGTTGGTGTGCGGCAGCTGGTTTACTTTGGCACAGTTAGTAATAACCTTTCTTTGTGTAGTTGTCATTACAGCGAACACATTGAAAATATTACAGCAACACTATGACCCTCATTAATCTTCTATATTGCTTATTATACTGATACCATAAGAATTAATGACAAACACACACCATACTGATATCTTAATTTTAGTCTGGAAGCCCGTACAGTGGACTGTTGTGTGTTTCTGTTATATATTTACTGTTTGTACTGCCTCAAAATATTTGTTTGGAAATCATAGTTGAAGTTGTAAAGGTGAGAAAAATAGATATTGTCAGAGTTTAGATAGTGTTTCATGTGAGTCTACAAATATTTGACTTTTACTCTTCCTTGTGTTCAGTTGGGTTTTGTGTAGAACAAGTAAAGGCGTGTTATGGAAGTGTGTCCTCAGGGGAAAGGGGGGAAACTCAAAGTGTGTGTAAGGACTTACTGTGCATGCATTATAGAGGAAACATAAAAGTAGAATAGCAGAAATATTTACATCTCATCTGTCTAAAGACAGAAACTTACACTCCAGACCAGACGGTGGCAGAGACGTGCTCTAACTGTGTTCCTACACTGCCCAGAAATAAATTAATAAAACTGAAAAATTAAAAGAAGAAAAGAAAAACACAACAAAGATGAAATAGCTGTGAAGAGATAAATCTTCGAACCCGGAGATGACACGTAGATTTACGCATTGCTGTCAAAAATGAACTCTACCATCATTTTATGAGATATACTAATAAGAAATAACGTTTTTTAACAATAACAAAGTGTATGAGTGTAAGTTAAACTCTTTATGTTCATAATATAACGCGATTTATGCGTTTTTCCAGCGTTGCACGTCGCACTGCGCATGTCCAAAACAAACCATTTATATCAGGCTTTATGTTAGCCCCATAGACACATATATATATATATATATATATACGTATATGTATATAGACAAACAAACAAATAAAGAATTCAGTCATACTAGTTCACGTTGTGCAATAGTAACATATCACCAGCATAATTACATGATAGTATAATAAGGATCAAAAGGGGAAAAGCATGAAAACAAAAAAGCAAAAATAAAACTTAGATGTAACAGACTTTGTAATCTTACATATAAATACATTTCTAGTTATGACTGTTGAAAATATCTGCATGAATATTCATTATAGACATTTTTTATTAAGAGACTAATCAAAGCTTAAATGATGGTGATGAATCTTTAAATTTACATTTATGGATGTGAAATTTCCCTAATAAAATATAAAGGTTGACAATAATACATAGTTTCTTTTCTTTGTATTCAAAATAAGTAATAAAGTTTTTTCCCTCAATGTTGATTTTATGTTTTGTTTCACACGATATATAGTTTTGAAGTTCTTTCCTAAATGTGCTACTGTATGGGCAACTATAAAATAAATGAGTTTTTGATACATATGCTTTATATGGGTGTATGTTATGTACTATTTTAAAATGTAATGCAAGTGACACAGAATTTAAAAGGAGCAACAAGCCAGGCTTTATGCCAATCAACATCCATAAAGATACAAATGTTTTTTCCTCTCGGTGTTATTTCCTTAACATTGTTTATTAGTGCGTGTTTTACTCGGGAACACCATTTATATGAAGAATAGTTCATGCACATTCTGATTTTTATAGCTTTTCATTATTAATTCTGTCATTCCGCTGGGAATGGAGAAGTCTGTGTGTGAAGTGTTTGGAGAAATTGCGCAAACACGAGGCGAGTCATGCTCTTGTGTCGCATTGACTCTCTGCGGCGTCAGCTGGGGCGTGTTGACGGAGCCTCCTCCTCCACCACCTCCTCCTCCACCTCCTCCTCCTCCTGGGACTGCTGCTAGCTGAGGTTAGTGAAACTCACGCAATCACCGTCAGACTCAACTCCGACAAAGTGCAGCTTCCTCCCGGTAAATATCCACAATCCAGATCAGACATTAGCGCATAAACGGTGGAGGATCAGAGCACAGGTAATTACGGTAAAAAGAAAACCCGTGCTAACATGTAGCGTGTTTAACCCGTGCTAGTGCTAAAGTTAGTTAGCTGTCCTGGTGGCTGAGTACCGAGCTAAGTTAAGAGGCTGCACAGTTTTACAAACTGGATTTGTCAGCGGCAGTTTGGTTTTAGTTAGATTAATAAATAAGCTGCTAATGTCCGAGCTCACGTTAACGCACTTTAACGGCTCTTGCTCTTTCTCGTGCGTGTTTAACTGACAGTTACGGTAAGTTAACCTGAGCGTAGCCGATCTTTAAACTTCAAAAACAACATGTTTTACCCGTTAATGTTTTTTTTTAAAGTGCTTATAGTTTTTATAAAGGTTTAATGTGTCAGGATGACCTTTTTTAATTTTTTAATTGGCTCTGTTTTCAGCTTTCAGGGTGCGGCATTTGACATTTTTTGTTTTCGCAACAGGAAAAATGTTTCAAGTGGCTGCTGCAGCTGTAGTGTGGGTGTAACCGGGAATCACACACTAAACAAGCCAATGCATGAGAGATAACAAGTTCAGCCGTAGATCTGCACACAGCTTAGGCCCAGTCATGGTTTCCATTAGCATTACATTGTGCATGCATGTCATGTTCACTATTGTATGTCGTCTAATTGTTAATTATAGACCTCTGCACAGTACCGTATATAGTCAGTTGTTGGACCTCATGGGCGAGAGACAAACAGAACATAACGTGTCTGACATATAATAACTTATATTTACTTTATTCACCTTATTAACCTATTTATATGCTGGGTTATTAACCCAGATGTGTTTATAATTGATAAAACGTTCAGTAATGTGTGAATAATATGTTAATAGTAATAGTTTTTGTCAAAAGTAGCTTTTTATTGCATATTAAGTTAACTTTATTATCAATGGACATACAGAGAATCGAAATTGCGTTTCCCTCTTATCCCGGTGCAAACAGCAATAAACATGAAATATAAAATATAAAAGATGTATAAATATAAAAATATATACAAGCTAAAAGACATCCGAGAATAGAAAAGATATAAATGGTATAAATATGGCACAGTATAAACAGAATTATCAGTATAAATATAAAATTAAATCAAACTGGTGGACCCCCTGCAGTACCTCTGCGGACCGCCTAGGGGTCACGGACCCCTGGTTGAAGACCCCCTGCTCTAACCACATGTAATCACTGCTGTGATAGTTTCCGAGTGTTTTTAAGTGATCTGTGTGGTGTCTAACTCATGTCGCATTCTGCGTTCACAGCTGAGAGAAAATGTTTTTTGCCAAGAAGTTCATCAGTGGCATCATCGATGTCGTCAGGTGAGAATCTGCCACCCGTCTAAAACCCCCCCAAAAAAATCTGATCTGTGTTTTTAACTTCTTGCTCGTCTCTTCGCAGCAACATCGACGTAGACCAGTTTGTGCCCTCTGACCCTGTGAGTATCGACACTGATGTTACCGGCTCTGTCTGACCGTCACCGTTTTGGTTTTCTAACGTTTTGCCGTCGCTCTTCTCCCGCAGCCTCCACCACGCAGGCCGGCCGTGTACGCAGAGCAGCATGAGAGCGACGAGGAGAAACAGTTTCGCAGAGTCTTCCAGCAGCTCGCTGGAGAAGTGAGTGCTACCTTTTATTAATATAAGAACATCTCATCCTTCATCCATGTCTGCTTTTCTGCTGTGATGTTCACACTGTTGACTGTTTGTCATACAGGACATGGAAGTGAGCCCGACCGAGCTGATGAACATCCTCAACAGAATCATTTCAAAGCGTAAGTGTCACATTGAGTCTGTCTGGTTCTTGTAGTTCTTTGTGGTCTCGTGCTCTGTTTTATGTATCTTTTTAAAAGAGACAAACAACATGATGAGTCTTCTTGTGTTTCAGGTGACGACCTGAAGACGGATGGTTTCAGCATTGAGTCTTGCAGGAGCATGGTGGCAGTCATGGATGTATCCTTTCTGTCGTTAGGAGACTTTATGTGTTTGTGTAATCGAGGTGACAGTATGAAGCCGGTGGTGACAGCGCAGGAGAGAGAGAGAACAGTTGGCTATAAGAATTTTAAAAAAGGGAAGTGACTCATAAAAATGAACTCCCTTACAGCATTGGATAGTAATGAGTAATGACCTTGAAATCTGTGAAGGTTAAACACTGAGATATCTGGACATGCTGCTCCAAAGACGGAGCCATGATCCCGAAACTTTGGCCAAATTATGAAAAGATCTCTAAGACTGTGCTTGGCTTCCTAGCTCTGGAAGTTTTTTATTAGTAAGCAGTAATATTTTCACATCTAACTATAAAACCACTTAAAGGTAGCTCAGTGAGATTTATGTCATCCTCACATCAGTAGTTTAAAATCCATCTGCAGTTTCTACTGTGACTTCTGTGCTACATGAAAGAGGAAGGCACGTTAAGATACACCTTGGGCAAATACAGCGTACCCACAAGTATGGCAACTGTTTATCAAAGCTGGAATCTTGATGACTCTGTGTCTGTTGTCCTTAACGCTATTTCAGAGCGACAGCACCGGGAAACTCGGCTTTCACGAATTCAAACACCTCTGGAACAATATAAAGAAATGGCAGGCGAGTACAGCAGGCGTGTTGCGTTCGTTGGACACATCTGTTTCTGTGCAGCGCAGTTACATTCCTGTGGTCCGTGTTAATCATCTCCAGTTAGAGCGAACATACAAGACATTGTAGCCCGAAGAGCCAGTGTGTTAGATGGCATTCCGTGGTGACTGAATCTTGCTTGTTTAGGAGGAACTGCAGTGGCAGGGAGAAATGCAAAACGCCCGATCTAGAGCCGATGTTTGGTTTGTCCATTCAGGGCTACTGTAGAAACATGATGGTGCAACATGGTGGACTCTTGGCTCTTGACAAATTTTTAGGTTCTCACGAATATTAAGCTTCATCTCTGCCCCCATAAATGTCACACACTGGACCTTTTAAATCATAAACAGTATCAGCTGTTTATTGATGTTACGGATTACTTTAATTTGAATGTATAAAGTGCCAAATCCCTCATATTTTAATTAACTGTTATGTGTTGCATAGACATAAATCTGTATACTGCGTTTACTGAGGTTCACACATTATTAAATTGTCAACATGTGGAACAGATGATTTAATTTTCTGTCAAAGGAAAATCTTAGCATCAATCTGCTCTGTCAGTCACGTGACTCATGTATTTAGTGCATGATGAAGCATACAGTACAAGAAAAACGGCCGTACCCGGTTGTAAAACATACAATAATCAGCGGTTGTTGCTTTCTAGGAAACGTTCACGTGACATAAATGCTCTCAGTACTTACATTGTTGTTTTTTAGGGAGTGTACAAATCCTATGACGCGGACGGCTCCGGTGTCATCGGTGCAGACGAGTTGCCAAGCGCATTCAGAGCCGCAGGTGAGTTTGTTGGCTGAATGTTTGCACAGCTACTGAAAAGATGCAGAGCAAACCACACATTATTAAAACCAGTAATGAAAGCCACAGAACTTCACAAATGAAGTGCACATTTCAAACATCGGATGGATCATTGTTTCATAAACTGAATGTAAATATGAGCGTTTTATCGTGATTCGTTTTAGCTCTCGCTGGCATCATTTTATTATCTTGTCATTTTGAGGGAACGCTATTTAAATGGATGAACCGCTTGGTCAAAATTTCCGTGATAGATATGGGAAGCCAGTCAAATTAAAGTCAGTCTGTGGTTCATCTCCTCCTCAGGTTTCCCTCTCAACGATCAGCTGTTCGACCTGATAATCCGCAGATACAGCGACGAAAGCGGGAACATGGATTTCGACAACTACATTGGCTGCCTCGTGAGGCTGGACGCCATGTGCCGTGAGTCATTAAAAAATATATATTGATTAACTTGTTGGTTTAGCAGCTTTATCTGCGTGATGAGACTGAACTGAAGGAGTTGTAGCTGTAATATCTTTTCTTCTTCAGGTGCCTTCAAAACCCTGGATAAGGACAACAATGGGACTATCAAAGTCAACGTTCAGGAGGTAACGTAATCTCAGTTATTTTAAACGTCAGTGAGGTTTGATTGGACTTCAGTGGTTACATAAAGTCATCTTCTCTGCTCTTCTTTCCTTTCAGTGGCTTCAGTTGACCATGTACTCTTGAGTCCGGGACGAGGCCTCTCCTGCGTGTCATACAGAAACCACTTTGTTTGTCTGCACAGTACAAAATACTTTTTTTCAACCATCCCTACAACTTCCTGTTAGTCAGCGAATCCCTTGTGTGTGCAGGTTTATTTCAAATGTTAAAAATGTAATGCCAAGTGTGCAATATTCCATAATACTTGCAAGACAGGGTTGGTACTGTGTTACCGGTCGGGAGAAACACAAACCTGCACTCACAATCGATAGCTGAGGATTTAAAAAACATGAATGCTACTGAATGTTCTGGACACGTATGTAGCCAACACGATTAAGGTGCCACTTATTTGCTTTTTTAACCTGCCTCAAGCCAAAACTACACACGAGGAAGCAGGCCAACGTTAAGATGCTTTTACACCGTGAAATTTATGGGAAAAAAAATTAACTAATGTGAAGGCTCCTGTTCATGCGTGGCTGGGTCTGGTTTCACAAAGATTAAAAGGTTACAGGCAAATGAGGAAATACTGCTGAAGGCCAGTTTAAGAAATAAAGAGTGACATTGTTTTACATACCTGACTGAACTGTTTGTCACCTGCTGACAAAAACAGGAAAGCCGGCTCACTCGTCACAGGTTTTCTGTCGGAGTGAACACAGATTAACAGTGTTAAACTAGTTAGGCGGCCCATGTTTTTTGTTTTTAATGGCCACACACACCACTTATCTCTTTAATGATGTTCTTCTCAGAACTGTGTAGGCGTGTACGGACTGCTTGATTGACATCCCTGTCTCTCCACTGTTCGTTTTGTCCTACCTGTTAGACAGGTCATTGTACACCTTTCGGGTTCATGTTAGTACAAGGTTCTTGGTGACTTTGGAAATTCTTAGCAGCTTCACTCAATAACCAGCTTGCACGTTCACTAAGAATCACAAGGGTGTAGATTGTCCCACCCAAACAGGTGTGACAAAACTGTCGGTGTGTATACGCCCGTGAAGCCACGAGAAGAGATGTATTTGGGTCAGTGTGTCATGTCTTTAGGAGATAGCCATGTTCATTGTCTTTGTGAAACAAGCCCCAAGTTCACTGACCGGAGAGTAAAGTAGATATTTCAATCTAGGTGAACTTGCATCAGCCTATTGCAAGTTAATTATGGTTTATTAATGACTAATACACTCCATTATGCTTGCATCAGAGTTGCACTGTTACTGTATATGCATAGGAGTCAGGAATGCCAGTTTGTTTATGTCTGGGCAGCCTAATATTTTTCCATTTAATGTTTCATGCTGGTTAGTTTAACTTGGCCGCGGCATTATCTATGTCTCAGCTTCCACTTTACTTTTCTTACCACTGTGTTCTTTATTCAGACTTCCTGCACCGGAAAAAATTCCAGCACAATATGTAAATTGAAGATATATAACGTTATAACGTGTATGCCACTAATGCATGAAGCCAATATTAAAGGGTTTTTAACCATGTAGTTTTAGCCACAGTCATTAAACTGTTAAAATGCTTGGTGAAATAAATACGTGTGCCATATTTGAAATAAAAGGGGTATGTTAAATGTGTCTGTCTTATTCTTGATGCTCTACCTAATAATAACCTAGTTATGTTCTTGCCCGTTGCACGCATGCATGCCCAGATATTGTGCAGATTGGGAGTTTCCCTTAACAACAAATGAAGCATTCAACAGTCAACAATATATAATCTTCCTATTTGTAATTAACCTGCCTCCTGTGTAAACAGTCTGCAGCTGAACAGGGTCGGCCTACACTGCTGTACTGTGGTACTTTTTTCTGAGGTGGTACGCAGTGTAAAAAGTTAGAAAAACAGTGATCTAAGTAATTGGTTCATATTGTTACTCCATTATATACAGGCTGATAACATCCAACAGGGAACGGAAGCTCTTAATGTTATATTGCTCTGTTCAAAGCCACCAGACTCCTTTGACAGAAACGGTAGATTAGAGTGTTGTAGTACTCGAAATCGGTCTGCATTTTTACTCGGTCTCAGACAAAGAGGACTCTAGATTTTAGTTCAAGACCACAACTGTAGGGATGTCACTTAATTGCCTGTGTCTGATCTATTCTTTAACTGTCTGGAGGGAGGAGACATCAGCCAAATCTTTTGGAATGAAATTCAAGTCCATCTGCAAAAACAGGGTCCAAAAGAACACATCAGTTTGTACACACTTCAAGGAGACGCTTAATGACTCAATGTAACCACGCTTCACCCAAAGTGTTTTCATGAAAAATAGCTACCTAAATCTGGTCTGGTATATTACCTGTGTGAATATGAGTCATCTATCCATCCATCCACCAACAGTGCCCTCCACTGGCAGAAAAAGTGTCACAATAAAATAAAAACAAATACTTTTTTTTTTTTTTGCATGTTACATTACTTGATCATCAACAACAGCAACATACTGGTTAATATAGATAGATAGATAGATAGATAGATAGATAGATAGATAGATAGTCATCCCTTAGTTATGCTGCCATAGGATTAGACTGCTGGGGGACTTTCTTTCTCTCTCTCTCTCTCTCTCTCTCTGATGATTTGCTGCCGCTGTGCATCTGTGTCTCTCTATCTCTATCACAGGTTCCACTGCTGCTGTAATCATTCTATCATTTATTGTAATTGTACAATATGTTTGTGTTGATTTGTCCTGTGCACGTGACATCTATTGCATGCCTGTCTGTCCTGGGAGAGGGATCCCTCCTCTGTGGCTCTTCCTGAGCTTTCTTACACATTTTTTCCCTGTTAAAGGTTTTTTGTGGGCAAGTTTTTCCTCACTCGAACCGAGGGTCTAAGGACAGAGGGTGTCACTCCCTGTACAGATTGTAAAGCCCTCAGAGGCAAATGTACTTTGTGACTGATTTGATTTGATCTGATTTGATAGATAGATAGATAGATAGATAGATAGATAGATAGATAGATAGATAGATAGATAGATAGATAGATAGATAAACTATACATAATAAAATATCAAAACAACAATAGTAAACAAAATATATTGTACAAAAGTATATACAGCAAATTGACAGTGTTGATTTGGTGCAAAGTAAGAAAGGAGAAATGTGCAGTGACTGTAAATCTTTAGCTGTTCGCAATCTGAAACCGACATTTGAGGCTGTAAACAAACAGCTGATTTGATGAAAGCTAAAGTATGTAACGTCAAAGTATATTATTATACAGTATTTGTGAGTTACGTTACACTCGTTCAGGCTCAACAGCTGAGCAATTATGGTGTGTGTGTGTAGGTAAAGTTACTTTGACTTTATTATTTATCCCAAGCTGGGAAATTATAGTGCAGCAGCAGCATTACACACAGTGACAATGAGAATAAAAATATAAAGAACAAACTATACATATTAAAATAGCAAAATATCAATAGTAAATAAAAAATATTGTACAAAAGTATATACAGAAAATTGGCAGTGTTGATTTAGTGCAAAGTAAGAAAGGAGAAATGTGCAGTGGCTGTAAATTATGACCTGAGTTTATTTATTTATTTATTTTTAATGCACATTTACAGTGATAGTGTGTGTGTGGGTGTGTGTGTGTGTGTGTGTGTGGTGTGGTGTGTGTGTGTGTGTGGGTGTGTGTGTGTGGTGTGTTGTGTGTGTGTGTGTGTGTTTGAAGTCAGTCCAAAGCTACAAACACCAGAAAACAGCTTTATACTGGCGCTCCTTCAAAATAAAAGCACATTACTACAACGGGTGGAAGAAAAAAATATAAGAAATAAAAGAACAAAGCCGCGTAGTCAGCGAAATAAATCACCAGAGCAGCCGTAGTTATTGTTTTAATTTACACTATTTAAAATATAAAGTCGTGTTTTCAAACTGGTGTCATTACGTTAGTCGGTGAAGTTAGCTTCAGTTGCTAAACCAACGGTTACCGGACATCTCCACACACGCGCTAACTTGACCGTAGCTATCTTTGTCGATAAGGAAGTTTATCATTACGTTTCTGGACCAAAACCCGACTTGTTTGACTCAGGGGTATGTTCACCATCTCTTTAAATGTTTGTATAATTCATGTGTAACCTCTGTGGGGTGAGCTACCGCGAGCTAACGGCCTCTGCAGCCGTTTCTCTAACGGCTCTTAGCTTCGAGCTAAACCGTCCTGCTAGCCCGGTGTGTGTTGTTGTGTAACACTCGACTAAAGCCAGAGAAATAAATAAAAATAAACGCACACAGCACCGCGTGTGTGTGGGATTAAACACCTGCTAATGTTAGGTATTTAAACATGAAGTGAAACGTAGATAAAGGTGTGTATCATTGAGCTGTAGGTGCAGCTAACTGTGAGCTAACTGGGCTGAAGCATGTGTCCATTGTTCATTAGATTACATTAGATTCACTTTATTCATCCAAACACGGGGAGATTTATTAGTTACAGCAGCAGAGGAGAGTGTAGCAAACACTACAGGATTATAAAAAAGTAGAAAAGACAAAAAAAACCAACAATAAACAAACAGAAATATCTATAAACTACAAAATAAACACGAGAAACAATCAACCTTCAAAACAGACTGAGGATAAAAGTGGCATGATGTATAAAAAGAGTATTGTATAGTGTAAGAAATACTGCAAACAAATAATAAATATTATTGCAAGAGTGGTGACCCTAATATAAATACTATTACAAAACTAAGTGACCATGATATAAATAATAATAACTGCAAGAAAAAACCATGATCAGGTGGTGCAGGTGTTGTAAAGTCTCTCACTGTTCCTCTGCAGGTAAACACGTGCATGCAACCACCTGACAGTTTAAATGTGAATAACACTCATTCATTATTTATTTAGCTGATGAACTAACTTTACCTACACACACACACCATGATTGCTCAGCTGTTGAGCCTGAACGAGTGTAATGTAACTCACAAATACTGTATTATAATAAACTTGATGTTACATACTTTAGCTTTCATCGAATCAGCTGTTTGTTTACAGCCTCGAATATCAGTTTCAGATTGCCAACAGCTAAAAATGTACAGTCACTTCACATTTCTCCTTTCTTACTTTGCACCAAATCAACACTGCCAACTTGCTGTATATACTTTTGTACAATATATTTTATTTACTATTGCTATTTTGATATTTTATTATGTATATTTTGTTCTTTATATTTCTATTCTTATGTTGTCTATCGTCACTGTGTGTAATGCTGCTGCTGCACTGGGATAAATAAAGTATCTATCTAGTTTATGGATCAGTATGTGAGTGATATATGAGGATAGTATCATTCATTTTAAACTTTGTTAAGGGCGGCAGTAGCTCAGTCCATTGAGACTTGGCTTGACTGGACCAAAGTATGGCGAGTGGACTGGTAGCTGGCAGTGCCAAGGTGCACTTAAGCAAGGCACCGAACCCCTCTGACTGCTCTCTGGGTGGTTACCCATCACTCCACCATCTCTCTCCACTTTTGCATGTAATGCATGTTTAAAAAAAAGGATTTCTCCTCGATGGATTAATTAAAGTATCTCTTCTTCTTGTTAATCAGAGTCTTGGCACAGCTGGAGAAGCACAGCGGAGACTACAAAACAGCTGGATACCTACTGACAGCGTGTGTGTGTGTGTGTGTGTGTGCGTGTGTGTGTGTGGAGGATGTCTTCACCGATATACTACAACCAAGACAGTGTTACACGCTTTAAGAAAAGAAAAGCTCGCTTCTCCTTCAGTGAAGTCCACATACTGCTGGATGAAGTGAGGAAGCATCGTATGGTCGTCGTGGGTACGTGACTTCAAGTCATTCTCTGTCTAAATGTGGAGATTGTGCTTTGAGAGTTCTTGTGCAGAAGCTGGTTAATCAAAAACATAAAATAAACAAAGATAACCAAACAAGGGTTTACTATAAATGGTGGTAAATCTGTGAATAATAAAATGTGCTTAATCTTATTTTGTTTTCTCCCTGAAGGCAAATTTAATCGTGGCGTCCCAACAGACATGAAGAAACGCACGTGGGCAGAGATTACTGCCCGCGTCAATGAGATCGGCGAGTGCCAACGCGAGGTCATAGAGGTCATCAAGAAATGGTCCGATCTAAAGTGCGACACCAAGCGGAAAGTGGCTGCCATGCGGTCGGGGACGGTTCCCAACAGGGGTCTCAACTCGCGTCTTTCCCGAGACCTAAATCAAACGGAGAAAATAGTGCTACAAATTCTGGAGATGGACGAGGAAGACCAGAGCGGAGCGGACTTCGGCCCGCTGGGAGATGACGACGACGTGCCGGAGGAGGAAGAAGAAATGGAAGAGGAGGATATGATGGGATTGCAGAATTCTCCTAACGGGGCGCTGGACATGCTGCCTATGCCCCCACCAACCACCTATAACATGAGTGAGTAGTTCACCCAAAAATTAAATATTTATTCACCTATATTTAAGTCTATATATCACTCAATTCTATATGTCAACTTATTTTGCCTACAAGATAAATATATGGCACATAGATGACTCTTTTTTTTAATGATGCAGGGGACTCATCACAATCTGCCTTCGATGTACAGTATGACGTACCTCCAATAGAAGGTGAGTTTCAAAATCTGGGTAAAAAAGAAAAAATAAATAAAATAAATTTGGGTACAAATTAGAAATGCACTAATCAGATATTAGTGTTAATTAGGTTACAACGTTACCATCAACTAAAAGTAATCCGTTACGTTACAGTGTTACCTATGAATAAAAGTAACGCGTTAGAGTACTCATGCGTTACCAAAAATGAAAAGCCGTTTGCAGCGCCTCGCACATGCTGCAACTTAACTGACACAGACACACAGCCTGCTTTAAATGCACCGAGACGTCCTGACAATGAAGAACGTCAGTCATCCAACCAAACTAACTCTGCAGGACAACAACAACAGGAAAAACACATAGTGTTTTATTAATTCATTCTTTTTTTAACATAAGTAACTCCTTAATGTTTTTTTTAACCCAAATGCAGTTATGAAAGTGTGCTTAAGTAAACACAGTATGAGGTAAACAGGTAGCAGATTCAGATTCATTTAGAAATCAGAATCAGAAATACTTTATTAATCCCCGCAGGGAAATTGTTTTTGTTACAGCAGGTCCCAAACGGTAAGTGAGATAGTGAGTGACAGCAAGAAAACAAAACTTTAACTCTATATCCTATTTTAACACTATATACACATGTATAAATAACAGTTAAATAAAACCAGTAACAGTGAACTATGCAATATGTAAATCTTAAAACCTTCTAAAGAATTTAGTTTATGAAATAAATAGCAGTTAAGGTTAAAGGTTAAATTAACGAGCAGTGAACAATCTGTCAGAAATGTGAACAGCTGCCTCTGTGTCAAACAAAAATGATAACAGGCTGAATAACACAAACAATAAAATCTCTCAGTGGCACACAGGAAACGACAAATATCCGAACTATGAAAATACTTCACACTTCCCCATCGTCCACTTCCATTTACTCTTCAAAGTGATTAAAACGTAGCAGAGGAAGATTTTCCAAACGTCGATTTCTCTTTCTAACGTCACTCACAACACTGTCAGATATTCAAGTCTGCACCTGATTAAAAAGAAAACAGCCTTTTCCATCTGATTCAATTGCATCGTCCTATTTCAACCAGTTCAGTTTTTAATGTTGTATTCTTGTAATTTGATACTTTCATGGTTCTTTTTGTTTGTTTCTGTTATTTGCTGTCTACTTTTATTTATTGTAAGGTGTCCTTGGGTGACAGAAAGGCTCCTATGAAATAAAATGTATTATTATTGAATAAATAAAGTGGATTGGATTGAATACCGATATCTGAGGTTTAGTATCAGCCGATACCGATGCGATACAGAAAAACAGTGCAGAATTACGTTAACAAGCGGTATATCTCATTCTTTTGTGCAAGGCAACATCAGACTTGACTTAAACCTCTCTTAAATTTTTAAAAACAAATAAACAAATATAAATGTACTGAATTACTTATTTAATACTCTAATACTACTTATGTGCTACTGTAACTTTGTATTTTGTGTTATGTGTCCTGTGTGTTTTGCTTTGTACTGTTTGTTATTGTGTAATATGTTTTCATTGTGACTGCAGATGAAAAGTAGATTTTGTATCGGTATCGGTCCCGATTTTGAAGAAAATTCTAGATCGGGTCTCGGTGACAATGGGCCGATCTGTTCAGCCCGAATCTATGCGGTGCGCCGCGAGTGACGTCACGCTCACGCAACACGCCGGAAGCTCACGTTGTTTTTTAAAAAATGGAGCGAGAGAAAAAATCAGCTGTGTGGAAGTTTTTCACGATCACTAATTCTACAGGATCCACGGCGACCTGCAAAACCTGCGCAGTGCAAGTCTCGAGGGGCGGCCGGGTCACTAAACGCTTCAACACGACCAACCTGATCAGACACCTGGAGAAATGTCACGCAGGAGAACACGCGGAGTTTATTGAACTGAGCAGGCGACATGGAGGCGGCGTGAAGCAGCTGACTGTGAAGGAGGTGAAGGAGGTGAAGGAGGAGAAGGGAAGAGGTGAAGACTCCACCTTAGTGCTGCACTAAACTAAAACATTACAAAGAACTGACTTTGTTTTTTAAAGATTGTTGTACTGGTGCACAGTTACATATATTACAACATATTACAGCACAATAACAAACAGTACAAAGCAAAAAAATACACAGGACACATAACACAAAATACACAGTTACACACAATAACACATAACATACACCCACAGTGTCAGTGGCTGCAGAGCTGAGTATTAAATAAGTAATTCAGTACATTTATATCTGTTTATTTGTTTTTAAAAAATTAAGAAATGTTTAAGTTAGTCTGATGTTGCCTTGCACAAAAGAATGAGACATACCGCTTGTTGTAATTCTGTTTTTCTGTATCGGATCGGTATCGGCTGATACTAAACCTCAGATGTCGATATTCAATCCAATCCACTTTATTTATATAAGCCTTTCTGTCACCCAAGGACACCTTACAATAAATAAAAGTAGACAGCAAATAACAGAAACAAACAAAAAGAACCATGAAAGTATCAAATTACAAGAATACAACATTTAAAACAGGTTGAAATAGGACAATGCAATTGAATCAGAATTATAGCAAAATTTTTTGCAAAAACAAGGTTTCCAAAGTGCTGCACAACAAGATAAAACGCAATAGAAACACAGTAAAAACATGAAGTAGACAATAAAAAAAAACTATAAAATAAAAAAGCACTACCCGCACAAGATAAAATAAAAATAAATAAATAAATAAAAATATGCATGTGTACACATAAAATCAACACTACATGGTGTCAGAAGCCAATGAGAAGAGGTGGGTTTTAAGAACGGTATTGGAGGTGGAAAAAGCGGATCAGTGCATCTCTAGTACAAACAAAGAAAGCAACATGAGTCTTTTTCTCTCGTCCAGATCCTGAAGCTGCGTACGGAGACTCGGACGATGACCAAAGGGATGACGTGCTTCCTTCCACTCAAACAGCAAAACCAACAGAAGATCACCAAGGCAACAACGGCATCCAGAAACAAGGACAACCTCAGACGTCCTCCGGACCTTCGACGTCAACAGCCGCGCTTCCATTGCCGGGCCAGCCCTCACAGAGCGTGAGAGACAGCATGCTGCAAAACGCATCGATGAGCCTCCAAGAGCAGCACGCCACCAACATCCTGTTGGAGACGGTTTCACGCTCTCTGGAGCTTCTGTCCGAGTCGGTGCAGCAGCTGGCGGAGACTCAGCAGGAGTTTGTGCGCGAGTCGCTGCAGCTCCAGCGGGAGACGGTGCAGGTTCTCAGAGACTTCACAGGTGGAGCCATTGCACTCATGCATGACAAACTAAACGGACGGCCAGCGTTATAGCAACAGAGTTTAGACAGATGTTGTTAAGCTGTATCACTGACTACATACATGGCCTTCAGGTGCAGGAACCTTTACGTTCCACTGGACTCCACTGCTGGTTACTGTACTTTTTGATAGTACTCTGCAGATTTTCTGTGGTTATATTTTAAAACTGTATTCATAGAAACATTGTATTGATGGAATCACTGTCTGTGAGGTTACATGACCATGGATTGAGAAACAAACCATGTCAGCCATAACGAAAGAACGTGGAGTTTTTGTTTTTTTTGTTTTTTTTTTGCTACTGAAAGTGAGACTCCTACCACTCGCATTATAAGTCACGCCACGTTCAAAGCCTTTACATTCTTTTAATGTTGAAAAGTCAGTCAGTCAGATCCGTTTATGTGTCCTTGTAGTTGCATCATGTCTGGAGAGGTTATCACATGTACTGTAATGGTGAGTGGATTTCCGCACCTGACCATTATATGGTCTATATGTCTGAAAGCTAAAAGTTACTAAGATACTTTGAGAATACCTGTAACTGAATACTTTGTGATTGTCTGATTTTTGTTTTTTACATTGCAAACACTTGAATATGGAAGTTTCAATAATTTCTTTGAAATATGGAATAAAACCCTCATGTATTTAAACAGAACACAAGTCGTCTGTAAAGTGCTCCAGTGGGAATCCGACTGGATTCAGGGCTGCACTTTTTAGCTTAAAGATAGAGCTGCTTCAAAGTCTGATCATCCAGTAGACTGTTAAACCGAGAAACCGGTTCTGATCCTCGTTCATTCGGGAGGTTCGTGCTCAGATTTTAATCTTAAGACTTGTAAATGAGCCGTCGGCTGTTTTCGGAGACGCGGTTTACACAACAGAAAACCTGTTTTACACACACACACACACAGACCTTAAAGGATGAAGCTGGAAATGAACATGTTTTCTTTTGTCAATAAATACTCTGACAAGAACAGAGCCGACAATGAACTGATTGTATCTGTGTAGCCAAATTATTCTCCCAAAATCTACGCATCAGTGAGCCACACCGTTGGAAATGTGTGATGACTGTGCTGCAGGAGCACCAACTGGAAAGTAATCTGCTGCCAACTTTCTAAAAATCTGATTCTTCTTTATCTTAAAGTATGTTCGTGATCCATTTATGAACATTTAAATCTTCAGTAGGAAGAAACAAGAAAAGTCAAAGCACTGAGACACAGACTAACATGTTTTTTTGTCTTTTTATTGGATCTGTTGCCATCAAAAAAAGTTGAAAAACTTCAGATTTATTCTTCTGTTACTGTCCTCTCCCCAACCCTGACAAATGTAGACAAAGGTCAGTGGACTGGACTTATATATGACGCCTTATACCACATTCATACACAGGTGGCAGAGGTAGAGGGCTGCAGTGCAAGGCGCCAAACAAGAGTTAAACCAGTGACCTGCTCGACTTTCTGTCCAGCCAGATTTGCTGTTTCTTGTAAGTCGCAGCAGGGGGCTCTGCTGCACAGTCTTGACTCACTGCAGACGAGGTAGATGTGTGTCCAGAGTATATTCTGCTCTGTAAAGTATTGTGCAGCAGTGGTTTATACAATCTAAATAGTTTTCAAAGGTGGCTTGATAACCTTTCAATATACTTAACTCATTTTTGTAACTCGTGTCAAAGACACTTGAGTCTTTAAGTGCCATGAATCATGCACTGCTCATGCTTGAACGTGCAAAGAGCCTTTAGCAGATACATTACATGACCAAACAGGACTGGTAGAAGAGCCAACTGTAAAAATTCTCAACATAAAAACTATTTTGAACGAGATGAGCTAACTCAAATAAGTTTTTGTAGTTGCTCGAGTGATGCCTTGTTCTATTGTTTGGCCTGGGTCGTGTGCTCCCTGTTCAATCTATTCAAGTGAGGATCATTAATTAATTTTAAAAGGTTTTATTGCACTCTCTGTTCTTTAGCATGCTGATTGGATTGAACAAACCAACCTTGAATCCATAGTTTTTAACTTCACAATGACAATGTATGAAATAATGTTTAGTCCAGATAGTCGTAGTGCTCCATTTATGTAGTGTCATTGCTTTACATCATGCCGAATCAGAGCCAGAACCACTATTCCTGTCACAGATGGGAAGTTTTATTCATAGTTCTGCCTTTCTATTTCAAATATCGATAACTTTATTGCTGGGCACGCTCTTTGGTAGACTGGTTATAACAATGTGACTCCACTCTGCTGTTTAATCCAGATGGAGCGATACTGTTAAATGCATTTTAGGCATTCAACAGAGAGATTTCTATAATTTTACTACTGGTAAAATGATTTATATTTGGTGTAATAGCCGAGGATAATAGGATTTTAGGTTGGGGGGGTTTTGCTGGATCTACGGCTCTATTCTTAGTTAAAATACTGATGCAAACACACATGCACACACACACACACACACACACAGAAGGAGGTTGAGTTAAGTCAAATTGCATTGTTCCCCTTCTGCCTCAGTTAGCTAAACAGCTGCCAGGGCTGGCCCAGCGTGCCGCAGCAGGGAGGGGAGGAGGGCGGGATGCAGCAGGAGTTCAACAGTCTGCTGGGGGCTTCCTCCTTTGCAGGAGGAGGGCAGCATTACAGTCTGGCAGTGGGGGGGCTGGGTGACTCCTGAATAGGCAGCTGTATTCACATTGTGTGCCGGGCTTTTACCTCCAGTTCTTTACGGAGCCCTTAAACCTGAGACTTAAGCCTCTCTGAAAGGGCATTATTCACTTTGAGTACCTATAAAACTGTATTCTACTCCATGCGCCTCTCCTTTCTTTAGAATAAAATACGACTAACCCTTATTTTACTCAGAAAGTGGATATCTACACTAAACCTGTACCAAATTCCTTTATAGACTGCATTTCTCTGTACTGTTCCACATGGGATGTTGCATTTATTCAGTTCAGTCCAATGCTGCGTCAGCAGAACCAGTCTTAAGGATCATATATTATATTATATTCTCCAAAAATGTGAATAAAATCATTATAGGTGTTGCTCCAACCTTCATCCAAGCGTTATCCTATAGGCATGTTTTCACGTTTCGACAGAGTTAGTCGACATCTGGCAAAAAGAGACAGATTTCGAGAGGCACAATGAAACGGGGGGGAAAAATCCATCCATCGATCTGTCCTTCTGCAAATCTATATGTAAGTTTCCTCCCCCTCTTATTGCCCCAGTTGACCCCTGTACCCTTTCCTTTTCTTCAGTTTTCACCCCCACCTGTTCTCATTCCCTCGTTCCTCCCCAGCTCCCTCTTTCATCTCCCATCTGTCACTGAAGCTGCTGCAGGACAGAGTCTGGCTCCGGAGAGGGAAGGTAGGATAGAAGGAAGGCAGATCTGTCGGGATTAAATAATTATCTTTTGTGCTCCAACAAAAGAGTAATTATACATCTGCTGCCAAGTCAAACAGTTCAGTTTTATTTACCTCATCTTATCTGTTGTTTTGGGGTGATTAATGAGTCACATAGATTTATTTGCTCCATATGTTAAGGCAAAAACACAGAGTATATACCGCAGTATTTAACAGTCTAACTGCAGTCTTAACATATATTTTGTTGCTATTGGGTGAAACTTTGGATTCATCGTCATCATTTCAGTTTTTACTGCAATCAAAGAGTCACATTCTTCTATAGGATGAGGAAATTCATTGATTCTTATGGACAATGAAACCCATTCAAAACCATCTGGAGAAACTCAAACATCTATGGCCTTTCGAGATTCGGCAAATTAGGCTGTTTCATTGTTCCTAGAAAGTTGACACTGTTTATTAATGGCAGGGTTTTCACTAGTACTGCCTTTGGCAAGAGAAAAACAAGTCTGCATGAGCATCGGCTTGACAGGTATGATGATCCAGTAGGTTACATTTACCATACCAATGAACATAATGTTTTATATTTATATTTAGGAAGTCAAATGTTCAGTGAAGAAGAAGAAGAAGTGGTAAAATGTTTTGATTTCCAGTTCAAGTTCACAACAGCTGTCAAATAGTGCACCACACCAGAAAGTACACTATAGTATACTAACAGAAGTATCCAACATTTCAGAGGGAAACATTGTGCTTTGTATGCGCTACATTCATTTACCGGCTCAAGTTAGTTCGCAGTTCGTCAGTTCTTTAATTACTTTAACGTATAAGAAGTTTCCAGTCTCTTGTACTGCGGACAGTTTTTCTGCTGCAGCCTCTCAGCCACAATCAGCAGACAAGTACTAACTAACTAACTAACTAACTAACTAACTAACTAACTAACTAACTAACTAACTAACTAACTAACTAACATGAAGATGGACATGATGATGCTGCAGCTCAGGGGATTCAGGCTATTTAATTAGGTAATTAAGCCCCAAAAGAGACAATGAGACAACAGAATTAGTATTTCAGCTGAAAGGTCAGAGATCCTCACACACACTAAAACTAAAGTTCGGTTGTTTCTCGGCCTGATAACTGAATATTCCTATAATGGGAATCTGACATTTATCTTTTAGGTTATCAGGAATAACTTCTCAGATGTAGTTTGCTACTCAACTCTACTCAGGAACTTGTAGCAAGTCACAGCTGCAAGATACAGAAGTTGCAAACTGTAGTCATAATCCCTAAACACACACAGAGCATAGCAGAATACAAAATATAATACAGTAAAGGTTAACAGTGTAATGGATGTATTTTGTAACCACATCTGTATTTTTAGGAACAGATGGTTCGAAATATTTTACAACCTGGGACAAAAAAGAAACAGATTAAAGAAAAGTGAACTAATTCTGTCTGTGTTAAGCCAGCTCCAAGAGTCTGGAGGAGGGTAAAGGAAAAACTGGATTTCCTCAGTGGGCACAGATGGCCTGAGGAAACAAGAATAGCCTGAAATGTTCCAAAACACCAGCTTTATTATCTGTGACGGGGGCAGGAAGAGTAATAAAAAGCTGTAAGTTACCGTACAGTATTTATGTGTGAATTATTGTTAGCCTGTGATTTGCCTAGTAACACCTCACACCCCTCTATGGGGGGGATGGGGATGGGGCAGGTCTGTTTGCATTTTTTGGTACCCAGCAGTGCTTAAGCATCCTGCATCTTAATGAGATCGACCAAATGACATGCATGCATTGTGAGACACACACACACACACTTGCACACAAACACATACAGAAACATCACGACCCACCAGACACCCATTCCACACCACCCATTGTCCCACACTCAGACAGCAGGCTGGGGCTGCAGAAGTGGCCACAACAGGCCGACTTCTCCCCCGAGGGCCTGCCTGAGTCAGATTTGCAGCAGCCGCCCCCTCTTCCTCCTCCACCTCCTCCTCCTCCTCCTCTCTTTCTCCAAGTGTCCTCAGGGAGAAGGATCTCCAAGCTGCTGTGGGCCGTGGACGAGGCAGATGCCGTCCACTCAGACTAATGGGAAGTCCGGGGAGGGGGGATGACATGACTCCTCTTTGGTTCCCATGCCCTGTGGCACACTCATGTCACACTCCTGCAAGTAATACAGATGACAACAGCAGAGAGGGTGCACTGTCCATCTGCTCTCCTGACACAAAGACACACATCCTCCTCCGCGGAGGGATGCAGCAGGTATACTGTAGACGGACACATACGTCCAAAACAAGTGTTAGTGTCTCTGATAAGGAAACAGGAGATGATGTATGGGCCTTGTGTGTGACATGCGGGTTGTAGGATGTAAGAGATATGATGCGTAGGAACATGTGCTACATACAAACACACACACGCAAGATTCATAGTAACAAGTGTCAAAACAGTGTTATTTATATATATAAAAAAGAGATTTTTAAAAAGAAATGTGAGAACAGTAATGCATCAGCTAGGCACTGTATGAAAATTATATTTTTATTTTTTGTTTCTTTGTTTTGTTTTTATATTTTTGCTAAATAGAGAGCAGACGGCTTTTATCCTCTCACATGTCAGATTCATATTTCGTTTAAGCCACAGAGCTGCTGCCTGTGCTTGGTTCACTTATTCATTAGCTGTAATAACCATTTATTTATGAGCTCTTTCTTCAGATTATACTGAGGCCCGAGGCTGTAGTTTCACCATTTTGTCATGTGTTCCATAAATATATTATCTTAAATGACTTGAGAGTCAACTTAAGAAGGTGTCCAAAGAAACCATTAATATCTAACAGAAGATTCAGACATAATTTTTATCCCTTTCATTTCCCTTGTTTTTGTATTTTTACTAAAAAAAAAAGCAGAAATATTTGCAAAAATCCTTCTTTGTGTTTTTTGCCTCATCTTTGTAAAAAACAAAAAACAAATCATGAAGCGAAAGGCGCGCTGGTACCACACCGAAAACATAACAGTCAGTAAAGCACATTTAAAAAGTTGACCTTGGAATTACACTTAAAACTAAAAAGATGAGTGCTCCTCTATTACATACAAGCTACATTTTTAGAGAACATGTCTGTGGTTGATTTATTATTAAATGGATTGTGTGATAAACCTCATCATAGCTCTAGTGTAGTCTCTACTTTGGGTGACTTGCAGAAATGGTGGTAGAGTTGACCTCTTGGTGTCACTTTGTTTGTGAGCTGTCAGTAAACAGAAAGCAGAACAACACTGCTGCCATTTTACTTGTGTGTTTTCTTGTTGTCCTGCAGAGAAGCGTGCCGGGTTATAGAAGGGGGCCACTTCAGGCACGCGTCCTCGTTCCTCATTATAATATCAATAAAACACCCCACCCCCCATCAACCTACCATCACAGACACAGACACATAACCTAACACACACGCAGTGTGAGGTTATTAACAAACTGTTTCATGGAAATCTTTATATAACTTTTTATATCAGTTAGTGATTATTTATCTTTATGTATCTGATCAATCAGTGTTGGGATACACAAGTGGTTCAACTCACCTCCAGGCGACGATTACCATGAAGAAAACGAGCAAACACACGTTCATGTTGTCAGTAAACTTATTTTTCAGACTCGTGCAACATTCACGTGTTGGCTGCTTGTTATTCAGACGTGGTTTTATCAGTGTTGACGGTTGAATCAGCTCTGCAGTGTGTAAATAACAGTTTAGGTGTGTTTACACTCCACTACATCCCTGCCCTGCCAGCGACAGGTGCTGGAACCGACTGCCGACCAATTAATAAGGGGGGGTGGCGGTTAGTGTGTGTGTGTGTGTGTGTGTGTGTGTGTGTGTGTGTGTGCTGGGGTGGGGTGGACGCTATGGGGACACAATAGCCCCACACGGTCGACCATGTGCCGTTGATTACCATACAGCTGTTCGCATGAGGCCCAGACAAAAGCAACATGATAGTCCAAACTCTGCAGGAACCCCACGCACACACACACACACACACACACACACACGAGCAACATCTCCCCCTTTCTTTCTTCACACACACACACACACGAGCAACATCTCCCCCTTTCTTTCTTTCCTCCCCCCTCTCTCACCCTTCAAGAGGACAAGAGGTCTGAATAGCAGCCAGACTCACAATGCGTCTTATCCGGGACCTGCCCACTCTTTGTCAGCGCGCACGCGTCAGAGCAATTATAATGTTGGATGTAAAGAAAAGAAAGGCCACGCGCTAATCTTCCCGCTTCCTTATGATCTTTTTGAAGTTTGACAAAGAAAAAAAAACTTTATAAACAATGATCTTTGAGTCTGGAAGTGTTGAAGTGTTAAAGTTGATGGTTGACGCGCATGTTTGGTGAAATAAAACGTCAGTGTCATCTGGATAATCTGGATAACTTTGTTTTAATATTTTAGTCACATGTTTTCCAAACACATTGCTCCTTATAATTTAAAATGTTTCTTCAGTTTGGCATCTTAAACTTCAGACAGACTGATGTTAAATGTTTCACATTGGACATTTTCTGCGCATTTTTGGATTCACTTCCATCACCCACACCAGTTTTCACTTTTCTGGATGGTTAAGCTTCACGCAATAATCTCAACCATATCAGCCTCACGCCAGCTTCTTATGCATATTCCTATGAAGGCAGCAGTCCAGGTGTAGTGTGGGTTCCCTAAATCCCCAAGCAGCCCCCCCTGTGTCGCACTGTTCCCCTGAGGTCTGATCCGGCTCCACCTCTTTGCTTGTGACGCGCAGCTTCAGGGGTATAAAAGCACTCAGCATCTTCACACACCAGAACCAAAACAAGTGTCGAGTTTAGGACGAAGAAGGGGAAGACGACCAGGAAGAAGACAAGGATTTAAGAGACACTACAGGGATCAAGGAGACAAAGTGATGAAACTTTTTTGACTTTTTTTTTCAAACATATTTTGGGAATATTACTGAACTCGACGAATGCGGATATCTAAGTGAAGTTGGAGAGCAAACTCTGAGAAGAAATGGCACATCTACACCTGAGATACCTCTTGGCTTTGGCCTTAGTTCATGTTGTAAGTTGGTTTACGTTTGTGCTGAAATAACATCCTCCAAAATGTCTTTACGCACAGCGCGTCTGATGTCACCTTTCTTTCTGTCTTTGCAGGTTTTGTCCTCTGGTGTGTTCGAGCTGAAGATTCATTCATTCCACACGGCGCAGCGCATCTGTAGAAGACACAGGGACTGTCACATATTTTTCAGGATTTGCCTTAAACACCCGGAGGATGTGATCTCCGCGGAGCCGCCGTGCACCTTCGGAACCGGACACACAAACGTCATCAGAGCCGATCACACGTCGATTTCTAGCAGCGCTCCCATCAGGGTGCCTTTCCACTTCAAGTGGCCGGTAAGTGAATAATCATTTACACAAGTGATAACAGAGTTGTTGATCTGTCATTAAACTTAACAATGTCAAATGGCTGCGTAAAATCTGCCAAACACTAAACGCGTTTTTACCTGTTCCAGGGAACTTTTTCGTTGATCATTGAAGCCTGGAACGCGGAATCTCCAACTGAATACACAGGTAGGTTGTTTTATTTCTTCTTTCTAGAAATCACTGATGACACTAAAACTTTACCAGCTTCACTGCTTTGCAGCTGTACTTTATTTAAACACATAATTTCCCCCCCTACAGACAACCAAAACAACCTTGTGAGCCGCCTGGCGACCAGGAGGAGACTCGCCATCGGTGAGGACTGGTCCCAGGACGTGCACTTCGGCGAGCAGAGCGAGCTGCGCTACTCCTACCATGTATTCTGCGACGAGTACTACTTTGGAGACGGCTGCGCTGACTACTGCAGGCCGAGAGACGACACGCTGGGCCACTACACCTGCGACGAGGAGGGCAACCGCATCTGCCTGGAGGGCTGGAAGGGAAACTACTGCTCTGAGCGTGAGTGTTTGTTAAAGATTACCTGTGCGCCACCAAGCAAGGCACTTGTGGTGCTTGGATGAAGTTCAGTGTTCAGCCTGTAGAGGGAGCAAGCGATAACTGAACTTCCCTAGTATACATGTACATTTAATGGCAGTAGACTGACTAAATGTGAAAACACTGAGACATAATGTCGACTAATTGCACTTCTTAAGGCTGTTTAACATGTTTTTTAAATGAATAGTTAATAATTGTAAAAAGGACAAAGTTTGGAGGTGTTGTTATGCAAAATGGTTTTACTAGTCCAGAACATTTGAGCCCAAATTGGGTTGTATGTGGCCCATGAACTTGAATTTAATTCATATTTTGTAGTCTTATATATCAAAAATATATTGATATCATATTTATTTGGAGAACATGTAATATCTCAAATTATAAAAATGCAACAAACTTCATCTAACCTTTCAAAATAAAGTTACAAACTGTAAAATTCCTGAATAAAAACAGCAGAATGAACAAATAAAAGACACGATTTAACCTTCAGAAATTAAGAGGATGGCCTCATAATTAAGAGTTTCCAAAGACAAAATTTTACCAAACATTATGTAGACATACTTTTGTGTAAGTAAATGTACAGTAGCCTGAAAATTTGCAAACTCAAACATTTTTTTCTCCCATGAGTTGAAGGGTTAGATTTAGGTTTTGTTAAGGTTAATGGATAAAAAGGTGATTTGTCTCTTAGTGCTCAGCTTGTGGTTGATATTTGATATTTGATCTCCCTCACAAACACTGCGGACTGGACTCCTTTCAGAGCACGCAGTGTATTTCCTTTATTGGAGCGATGTCCCGTAGTGTAGTGTTTTACTCTTTTGCAAGACAGTCTGTGGTCTTCCATCTGCCTTTTGTTCTCTGTTACAATGAGAGAAAGAGCCGTGGCCCCCCATTACACACACACATTTTTCAAGGTGATCCGTGTGTGTGTGTGTGTGTGTGTGTGTGTGTGTGTGTGTGTGTGAGGAGATAAAAGAAAGCATTTCTCTCCGGCAGTGTGCCTACCAGCTGCTTGGCTTAATACTTAACCAACAGTGAAGTCTGGAACAGGGCTGGGGTCAGACTGGGGGCCCTGTACATGTGTGTGTGTGTGAGAGAGATGTGTGCGAAGGCGTGCCCATTGTAATCAAACACCCTCCCCTCCCCTCCCACAGCCATCTGCTCGGCGGACTGCAGCGAGAAGCACGGCTACTGCGAGGCCCCAGGGGGCTGTACATGCCGCATGGGCTGGCAGGGCCCCTCCTGTAATGAATGCGTTCGCTACCCTGGCTGCCTCCACGGGACGTGCGGCCAGCCATGGCAGTGTAACTGTCAGGAGGGATGGGGGGGCCTCTTCTGTGACCAGGACCTCAACTACTGCACCAACCACAAGCCCTGTGCCAACGGTGCAACCTGCACCAACACGGGCCAGGGCAGCTACACCTGCACCTGCCGACCCGGCTTCGGAGGAACCAACTGTGAGCTGGAAACCAACGAGTGTGACAGCAACCCCTGCAAGAACGGAGGCAGCTGTAATGTAAGTATAAAGGTGCACTAAAATAGTCATAAAAACAACTTTGTGTTGATATTACCTCCCTAACATGAAGGCTTTTCTTCCTCTGTCCACAGGACCTGGAGAACGACTACTCATGCACCTGCCCGCAAGGTTTTTATGGAAAGAACTGCGAGATCATCGCCATGACGTGCGCAGATGGTCCCTGCTTCAATGGTGGTACCTGTGTGGAGACGATGACCGGAGGCTACACCTGCCGTTGCCCTCCCAGCTACACCGGCTCCAACTGTGAGAAGAAGCTGGACCGCTGCAGCAATAGGCCGTGTCTGAATGGTGAGCGAGCAGAAGAAACCTCCCATCTGGTGACATCTTGTGGCCAAAGTGCAGATCAGCAGTTGCTTGGCTGAATATAAAATCGTTTCCATGAATAAATATTAGTCAACAATCTTGCATTAATGCACTTGCAGCAACTTAAACCAAAGAGAATGCTTCATGTCATCTCATTAACACTCCTGTAAACGAGTAGTCGTCCCCGATCTCTTGGATGCTGAACAGAACGTTTCTTCCTTCTGCAGGTGGTGAGTGTCTGGATCTCGGCCAGAGCGTCTTGTGCCGCTGTCAGGCAGGCTTCACCGGTGCCAACTGCCAGATCAACATTGACGACTGCGCCTCAACCCCATGCCAGAATGCTGGAACCTGCCAAGATGGCGTGAATGACTACACCTGCTCTTGCACCTTGGGGTACACTGGCAAGAACTGCAGCGTGCGCTCAGACGCCTGTGGCGAACGTCCATGCCAGAACGGTGGCACCTGCTTTACCCACTTCACCGGGCCTGTATGCCAGTGCCCTAAGGGCTTCATGGGCCCGAGCTGTGAGTTCACACTTCAGCCAAGTTTCAAGCCTGCTTTGCGCCAAACCTCCCAGCCTTCTTCTGCTACCCTCACTGTCTCCTGCATTCTGGCTGTCCTGGTGCTGGTTCTGGTGGCGGGTATTATCTTCTTAAGGAGGAGGAGGAGAATGCAGGGAAGGAAGCAGCTGAGCGACACTGCAGTCTACAATGACTTGGAGACGGTCAACAACCTGGGAGGAAGCGAAAGAGAAGCCTTCCTCAGTCCTAATGGCATGTTCAAGATCAGCAACAGCACGGCTCGCCTCAGCCTCACCCTCTGCCCCGACGGAAGATCTGGGTACAGACACAACCCCGTGGAGGGCGGCCTGGCCAGAGGAGAGCGTCAGGACTTCATGTGGAGGGACGAGGCCGGCCTGGGCTCTGGGGCAGGGCTGAGATAAAGCAGGGAAGAAAACATTCACAAAGGCGTAGAAGAATATTAGCACTTGTTGCTCCTCTCTCTTCATGCACAGTGAATAGACGAGCAAATCCATGAGCTGGAAATGTCTCTGCTCAGGCTGAAGATAGCATACTGCTAAAAGTGTAAACACAAGAAACAGAATAGCGACAAATGAACTATTGTGACGATGAAAATGATTTACAAAGATTATTGAAAGAGTATATGGGGCAAAGCTCTTCCACGTTTAAGACCCAAAGAAACAAATAATACGATCCACTTCTCACAGGACCTACAACACAAACCAAATACAGGAAGTCATTTAACTCTGACCACTTTTGGAAAACCTGCCCAAAAATATGTTTTACTGGGTTTTTGTTTTTAATATGTTCACTTTTTAAAAAATTGTTTCTCATTATTTTAAACACAAAACTTTTGTTTTGCTTTTCAATCTTCCTTTGGTCATTATTTCCTTATTGTGAGTACCATCATTTTTTTTATTCTTTATATTATTTATTTATTTGAAAACTTAAGTTTATGGCTTCACTTTGATTGTCACAGATGTAGATATATATTTATATGATGGTGAATGAAGACCGACGATTGATGTTGTACCTGGATGTTTTATTGGCTGTGAAGGCTGTGTGAAATGTCCCAAAGATATTCAGTGCAGGGATATAAAGTAAATGTGTGTTTTATGACACAAGGACAGCCATTACTGTAATTTATATATATAGTTTATATACTATTGATCACACCGTTCTTTCATGTGCCATTTTGTGTTCATGCCAAAGTTTGTGTTACGTTACATGTTTTTCATTCATATTATTTAACTTCATCGTGTTATGATTGTGATGTGGAATAAAAGGTTTGCATCAAAGCTCAAAGTCTGATTGAAATCAATTTGTCTGTGTCTCCGGTGCTTTATGGCTGTTTTAATTGGTTCATTTAAGTTGCTTGTTTTGGTTCAATCAGTTGCCTAAAAAAGCTGAAACACATCGTCACATTTGAGAAGCTGGAACCAGATAATATTTGATATTTTTAGGCCTTCACGGATCGTGTGGAATGTATTCACAAATAAAGAGAGAAGAAGACTTCCCGTTATGCAGACTGAAGAATTTTATGGTCAGCCAATGGAGTTCAAACAGAGTCTACTGATCTCTAATTGGAAAGTATGTCAAAGGCAAGCCAAAGTAATTAAAGGAGCATGATGTAAAATGTGTAACACTGACAGCTCGTGGTTAAAATAAGTACTGCAGTCCAAATTCAAAACTCATGTGGGTTGCCAGAACAAAGACACCTGAACCTCCACGAGCGCAGCATGGTTTATTTCATGTACCATCTTCTACACCGGAGTCTGGGTTCAGTCTTTGCTGCAAAATCTGTATGTTTGAGAGAGAGGGAGAGAGACTAGTCAATGTGATTGTTTCACAACAGTTACAATCAGTGCAAATAAACCTCTATAGATCCCAGTAGAACTCTAGAAAACAGAAACACCCCACACACAATCGACTAATTTCAAGCTTAAGTGGGAAGTATACAGTGACCCGGTTGGTATTTTATTTGGGTTAACTGTATATAAGTTACTCATATAGGTCGAAACAATAGCCTTCTGTTTCAGAATATCACCTATAATGAAAATGTAATGTGGTCGTCTACATGCCTATAGACTGATAGACAAGTCACAATTAAAGGACATGTTCTCTCTATCAAATACTCTTGTTTTTAAGATATTAAATATTTTTCTTGCTGCTTTATAAAATAAAATACAATAAACAAATCCCCCATTGGCTGTTCTGTTGTCAGACCTATCTAACTCATATATATATTGGCACCAAATGTATGCTGCATTTCATGGCAGGCTTTGTTTTCCATTTCCTGTCATGTGCACTAAACTGACTCTGGTTGCACATACCATAGTCCCATCTGTATACTGTGAAAAGTATTTAATGCTGGGATCAGCAGATGGTGATCAAATACAGCAACGACACTGTAGCTTCCCACAAAAACACACAATGAAATTCTGATTTACAGACTGATATAGAACAGCACATACATAAAAGCAAACATAAAGTCATCCTCTGTCTTTACGTGACATTGAACAGTGCATGGAAAGCTTTAAAGAGCTGCAGTTGTTTCCATGCTGTGCAGAGGATTGTGTATTTATCTGGTAAACTGTTTGGGTCTGTAACATCATCAGCAATCAGCTGACACATCTCTTTAATTAGTTTGATTTCCTGTCCTGAATCTAGAGCTACACATGCCCATTTTTGGAATAATATTATCCTACAAGTTGTTTAAGAATGTTTTTTTCTGTAACTTGAATAAAAACTTTGATTAGATAAGACAGGCCTCAAGTTTACAAGTGAATGTGATTCAAGGCATGGAAATAGTATTTGAATAGATGCCCTGTATTTAAACTCTCCTGCAGCCTGCGCCGTCGTCGCCTCCCACCGCGCATCTCTTGAAAAAGACGAGATGAACTAGTCAGACCAGTCCCAGACCAGAAATGGCAGCCGACCGGACCGGCAGGAGATTTGAGAAAAAAGACGACGTTCATTCATCGGATTTGTCTCCGGATTATGTTTGTAACATCCCGAAGAGACATGTGCGGGTCACCGTGAAGTACAACAGGAAAGAGCTGCAGAAACGGCTGGACGTGGAGAAGTGGATCGAAGACAGCCTGGACCAGCTGTACCTGGGTCAGGTGGGTGAGAGAAAGCTGCACTCAGAGAATAAAGCTGGGCTGCTTTTTTAAAGTATATTGTAATATAATGAGAAAATAGACATCAAAATTAAAGATTAAAGACATTTTTAAAAATGTGTCTTCCTGCAGTTAAACACAGAAAACGAGGCAGAAAGTTTCAAATATTTACAATAAAGTTGACATCTGAGCAAAGACATGTGACATGTGGAGCTGAGAGGTTCTCCTTACAAGGCCAATCATCCTGTTAATGTTAAGTCCACTGCTGTCCTCCCCTCCTAAAGATGTGTATCTGTCCAAGGCTTTTCTGCCTTACATGGGCAGTGAAGAACGGAGGGAAGGAATGAATGATGAGAAAAAGGGAAAAGGCGATTATAGAGGAGGAGAAGTGTTGCTGAAGGTCCCCGGAGGAGGTAAACACTGTGCATCTGGTTTGCTGAGGCTGCTGTTAAGAGTTCAGGAGCTCTCATGAGGAAATATGGAGGAGAGGAGAGGAGGAAAGCCAAACATGTTGACTGGAAGGAAACGGAAAGCAATGCAATGCATGCAGATCTGATGCAAGAGCTGACATATTAACTTTGTCCTTGTATCCAAAACTCTTGACTAAATGTGCAACAGCATGAGATTAAAATAAAATATCACACAGTACAATATCTATCAATTACAACAACCGTTCTTATAATATCACAAAATATCACATTCTGTGTTTTACTGTATTGACGAAACCCTGAACTCCCACCCTGCAGCTGGTGAGGTGGGCTGCAGAGTTGGACTCCTAATTATACTTGCAGTGCAGTGCAGTGGTGTGGATGAGCGGGTGGGACTGTTCCCTTCAGCTGGTACAATGGCTGTTTGTTCCGACAAGAAGAAGCCACTGTTACAGTCTTACGTGAACATTGTCACTATTCAGCTGCCTGAGTCCAAACGTACAAATGATGGACACACAAATGTGTGCAGGCTGAACCCCAAAGTCTTCAGTTGCTCCTGAAACAGAAAATATTATATTGTGCGAGCAATGGTTTGTCACTAATCAATGCACACATGCAGAATGTATCATACCCTCCTCCACCCTTATGTAAAAGCATGCCAAAAATCTGCTAAGTAGAAAAAAGAAAATCCCCTGATCCAGTTTTTCAGGTCGGATTATTAGTTCTCTCTCTATTGTTTTATGAAGTTTTGTCAACATCACTGGATCGACAGTGAAGCGTTTGTTGTTGCACGGCTGCAGACGTTATCTTTTTTACAATAGATCAGATAAATCAATAAATTCTTCTTGATTCATTCCTTTAATTTGAAGAATACCAGATATGTTAGGTTGAATTAACATGTTTTACACATTTAAGTGATGATGTAGTTACGAAAACTTTAGTCTCCAGTCAAGTGTGATGTGATGTGTGCCTCAGTGAAGGCTTGGAATAAATAGGACAATAGGATAAAACTGTAGGAGGGTTTAAAGTGGTTGAATCAGATGATAAATGTGTGTCCACGCTCTGCATGATGACTTTAAGATTGCATCTGTGTGTCCATGTTTACTTCAGGAAGGTGACATGCCAGATGAGGTGAACATTGATGACTTGATTGACCTGCCTAATGACGAGGAGCGAGTCAAAAGCTTACAGGTAACACAACCTGCCTGAACGCACACACACACACAAATTAATAAATGAACATATGATTGAGTGGCTGGTTACATGACATAACACAATACCTTTGTTTTTTTGACAGAAGCTGCTTCAAAATTGCAAGAACAACACACTGGTATGTTTTAACTTGAAACATAGATTAGTCATGATAATGCCCACGTTGTATTCATGTAAATACACACACACACACACACACTGGTCACATGCAGTGAAACCGAAGCTGCAGCTTCTGAGACCTCGTCTCACCCATTGTCACTCCATACGCCCCAACAAAGCCTCTCTGTGCTCTTCTGCCTTTTCTTTTCATTTTAAAGCTGAAACAATGAGTCCTTCTGGACTCAAACGAAGGCCTCGCTGTGGCCTGGTCAGAGATGCAAACACAGGCAAAAGAGTAGCTGCTGCTTTCCTTTATTTCAGTGTCAAGGATCGGTCTTAAAAACAATATGTCCATGTCTACACAGGCAGGAATACAAAGAGAGAAGATACTCATTTGATTTGTCTATCACAAACTGATGAAGCCTTATTTGAACATGAAACTTGAAAAACTTTCTAAGAGCTGAATCAGGTTTCTACGAAACATACCACAGCATGAGACCTGAGTTAAAACACGTTCAGTACTTACTGTGAGGCTTTGACACAGGCACAGTCAATGCTGAAAATAACTTTAATGTCGTAAAACAAAGCAAAGACACATAAATCCAGTGTCACACACGTGCTTAAAGTCAGTGTTTGGTAGAAGGGGGCTGTCACAGAGCGCACCATCTGTATACTGACTCATCTTTATACACAGTGAGCAGTGGAAGGGGTGAACCGAATGCCATGCACAAAGAAAGTAACGTCTGGCGTGTGCTTTCATATTCTGATAACGTATTTAGCATTTCCAGTGAGTTATTTTGACTAATGAGAATTCACACCACACATACAGTCATAGCAGGAGCTTTAGTAGGAAGCTCCTCCTCGGCGGTCTTTGGGTCTTCCTCCTGGGATCTCTCCAAGGACTTTTTCCATCTATGGACATGCGACCGTGAAACACACTGAACGCCACACGTGTTTGGCACTATTTCTGCTGCTTCACTCTTAATTTCTGTTTGTTTTATTCTGATTAGAGCTGCGAGGATATTGCTTTAATCATTTCACTTGGCTGGAATTTTTATCCAGTTGTTTTTTTAATGGTGCAAATAGACGAAACTGACAGCAGGGTTACTGTCGGCGACCTCATTCTCATGTTTCCATATAAAGTATCTCTCTCTCTTTAACAGCTAAAAATGTTTTGATTTTTACCCTGATTAAATTTGATTATCATCTCTTATAAATCTTGTAACAGTATTTAAAGCAACCTTGTGTAGGAACTGGTATTGGTTTTGGATTTAGTGTCCTCAGGGTGTAATCCCACTGTGGGAAATATGGACAGTTGTACACGTGTAAAAAAACAACCAAACATCAACAAGGTCAACAACACAAGACATAGCCGCCAGCTAATATTACTGACTAGTCCAACAACAACCCAGTGGTCCCAAAAAATAAAAACTGTGATACAAACACCCCTCTGTGGTCCCTTTATGGTCTGCGCTCACAGTCCAGGCAGCCGGGCTAACAAACTGCATATCTGCTAAATGTCAAGCTCAGCGTGGATGTTTGACAAGCTTTTGGGAATCAGAGATGATGTTGTAAATATTCATTGCTACTGAAAAATACTTGTCAAATAACAGATTGTGGTTATACTCACAAAACACTTGTGAGTATATATATACACTGTATATAATTTTATCTCTGCATCATGTGACACTGGCTGTGCTCCTCCTCAGACCTTCATCAGAGAGCTGGTGGGAAAGCTGGAAGGAGTTCACAAGGAGAAAGAGCTACAGACTGAAGGCGTCGAGCATCCGGTCGTCTGCCACAGCCACTACCGCCATGAGCCCTACCAGTTCAACCACCCACACCAACACTTGCAACACACCAGAGGCCAAAACCAGACCCTGTGAAAACCCCTCCAACCAAGGCACACACACACACACACACACACACACACACACACACACACACACACACATATGCATTTATACACAGACAAGAAAAAAAAAGTTTTACTTTAAATGTAGTTTTGTCGGCTTTTAAAGTTAGTTGAGTTAGATCAGTAGATCAATATCACTTAAAAAAAAAAATCTGTACATCACAACCCTGTTTCAAGTTGCAACACTGTATGTAAATAGAAATATCACAACTTATCAGATCTTGAAACCGAGAAATTTGAATTTGATTCCAGCAACATGTTTCAGAAAAGTTGGGTCAGTGGCAATAAACTTTCTGGAAAAGTTGTGAAATGCTAAAAGAAAACAAACTGGTGGAACAACTCACAGCTAATGAGATTAATTGGACTTCACAAAAACAATCACATTTCTCAGTTTCAACATTCGATAAGTCGTATTTGTGATGTTTTCAATTTAATCTGGGATTTTAAAGTTTTGCACATCATCACATTTTGTCCTTTTCTCTGAGTACCAACTTTTGGGAACAGGGCACTAAATAATATGCTACAACCAGGGGGCAATTTGCTTAGCTTTGCATAAAGACGTTGGAAATCCACCAAGCTGAACCATGAACACAACAAGACTACAGGAAGTCACTCCTCTTGATTAAGAATCAGGCTGCACAGCAACAACAACATGTCATTTAGTTTTTGTGACGATTGACGATGTTAAGTAGGCAGATTATATTACCTTTGGACAGATGATTTCTCCTGCTTCCAGTCTTCATGCTGAGCTAATCTGATGGTTGTTGGCCGTAGCCTCATATTTAATGGACAGATGAGAGTGCGAGCAGTCTCCTCATTTAACTCTGCAAGACAGCAAATAAGCACATGTCCCAAAAATCTAAAATTATTCCTTTTAACCACCCACTTAAAAAGCAACTATTTGTGTGACACATCTCCTGGGTAATCGGCCAAGACATGAGATAGAAATGTATCTAAGAGTAAGAGCTTCACTCTCAGGATCTCACTTAACACAAATAGTCAGTAATCACATCACTCAGGATCCCCAGGAGACCAAAACATGTGACTTCGACTGGAAAAATGTGCCACCACCTTGTTCTTACAGTTATTATGACTCTCCAACACACACACACACACACACACACACACACACACACACTTCTGACACTAACTGATGAAGTCGGATAGAATACACAGTTTCTAATTTTAAAATAACATCCTGATATGCATCCAACATCACAGACAGATCACCCAGGGGTGGATGTTAAGACTTCACTATCTGAGTCACAGTTGCAGTACTTTCCACCTTCCACCAAACACGTGTCCGAAACACATTTTAGCCGCACCACTTTTAAAATTTTTTCTAAAACTGCTAGATTAGATGCTCTTATTTAACATCTGTTAAATTATGATGTTATTTATTGTCATGGTTACAGGAAATTCAGGTGGATTCAGCATAGCAGCATGATGTAACACTGGAAATAATCCTGTTGCATTTCTTACACACAGTAGCTTCTTTTTAATATCTCACTCTCATTCAACACCTCCTTTTGTTTTTCGAGATGTATTGTTAATACATTTTCTACTTTCCTGCAAAGAGACACCAGCTCTCTGCAGGAATTGCTAATAAAATAATTTCTTTCAATGTGGGCGCGTGTTTTATCTTCTATATTATGCTGTAGTGTGTGCTGGTTTTAAGGCTCAGGTGAACTTAGAATACGTGGAATATCTGTTTTGTCTTTGTTGCTCATATGCTTCAGTTTACGGAACAGTGATAATCTTCGTTTTCTGTCAATATTGTTTGGTATCTTAAAATCGAGAGGAGCATGGGTCACTAGAATATCTCTGTGTCCAGTGTCCACTTCCAATGTTTTTTTCCACAACTTTTGCAGGAGAGATGCACGACAATGCAAATCACTATATTTACATAAATGGCACACATACAGAGAAAGAAGTACAGTAAGTAAGAAATACAGCACATAAAATAATATATGTGTGACCAGGACAAAGTAGTGAGGCTTGTGGGCCTTAAACTTGGACTAAGCCACCTGAGGTTAGAAGCCCCAGGAAAACTAAAGGTGGACACGCTTCCCCAGAAGTAGTGGTACAGAATAATGCAGAGAGAATCTGGTAGCGCTCATGTAACCTTCTAGATATCAGATATCTAGAAGGTTACGTGAGTGCTACCAGGATACCTAAACACCACCTCACATGCACACAGACTAAACACTACAAAACCATGCGAAAGCCACAGTTAGTTAAAATAGCACACCACCACATGCAGTGAAGGGGAGAAGGTCACCAGAAGTACACCACCCTGTCCATGTGGTACAAACCCTATCGATAATTAGCAAACCGTAGGTCTTGACAGCAACATTTCTACAGCCCATCCACCTGTTAACTGGGTTTAGCACACATAGACGCACAACAGCAGTGGACCATGGTAATCCTGAAAGTACAGCTCAGTACAAAAACTCCAAAATAACCAGAGTTCAGGTTATTTACCCCAAACAAACCCGGATCTGACTCCACAAAGGTCAGAGGGTGGCGCTTCTTAGGACAGGAACAGCTGAAATGGTGAAAAGTCTACTTATCACACCAGCAACAAAACTAAATAGTAGTTGACCCTGTCACCAGTGGGGCACTGCCTCTTGTCCTACACCAGACTTTGCACTAGGTGGCAGGAGGGAGCCACAGTAAATGCAGGAAATGTTTAATAAAAGTGTTTCTTACCTTGTTGACGTGCTGCTTTGCTCGGATATTTTCTAAAGAATTGCACTCCAGCTGTTTCTCCTGACTGATCTGTTCCTTGTGTGACATTTGAGCTCTGTCATGTCTACTTTGACCTTGAAGCTCTTGCTGTAAAGCAAAGACAATATGTTGTCAGTGTTGACTGTCATTTCAGCTCGGGTCAGTCCACTTAAAATATTCCGCAGGGGAAAATTACACGGCTGATGGTGTATGAATGGAATTTGGATTCAAGGCCACGGACACTGAATCATCCTCATAATTTATTTTCAACAGAAATCAGACACAGCAAGATTGCACACGTACCACACGTGCATGCAAACACATGAAGAGAGTGCAGAGTTGATAAAAACATAAAATACTGCAGAGGAATGCTCTGTCCTCCTTCACTGTACAGTTAATGCAATTAGTGTAATTAGAAGTGTCCCAAGGGTGTTGGGGGGGTTGGAGGGTCTGTGGCGTAGGAGGGGGAGAAAGGACGGGACGGGCCTTTCCTCAGGAAAACATATCACCTTCCACCACAATAGAGCCCGTCAGGAAACCACAGGCAGCCACATTGCTCTCTTGAGTCGCCGAGTACTTTCGGACACGCTCTCACACTCATCAGTCACACACACACATGCACACACTCCACAGCCTGGCAGCCTGCAAAGCCAGCACACTCCAGGATGACATTGTACTGAAACACTGCAAGGCAATCTCATCAGGTGAGTCTCTTTATCTGCATTCACAGACACTGTTTGGAGTCTGGTGCTTTAATTAATTTTTATTTGGGTCCGTAGAATGAACTGTTTTCAGTGTCATCAAATGTTTCACTGTAGAAGACTTTTTTTTTCTTTCTCCACACTTATTGTTTTCTTGAAAAAGGTTTAAAACAGTGATTTGACTTTATCTCACAAGATTAGATTTGACCTATTGTACGAAGATCCTTAATGATGTCTGCTCTCGTCATATCATCTATTGTTTCTTGCCTTGATCGTAAACTCCTTTACAGCCGTTTGCAGATGTTTTCCTGTTCTCCACTCTTCTGGACATTAAAAGAGAAGTTTTTGAGTAGCTGCAGCATTACACACAAAGTTTGAACATAATGTTCAGACAAAGAAAAACAAACAGTAAGAATTACACATCCATGCCACAAAGACAAACTGGATGAAAGCTGAAAGAATCAGTGCTGATATCAAAGTTTGGAGAGTTTGCTCTTATAACTACTGCAAACAAACATTTTTTGTTTTAACATATAGACCACAAATAGGCAAAAAAGTCAAACTGATGATTTCCATTTGGCATTGGATTTTTTTTTTGCCTCTACATGAAATTATTCAAATCCCAATGCTCCACGATTTCACCATAGAAACCAACTTATTACCACATAGTCATCATTTTGATTCCAGTGCATTAAAAACAGTTTTTTCCCACTATCTAGTGTGGAGTTGCTCAGAGGACAGCAGCAAGGAAACTTTCAGGTGTGCAACTACAGTGTTGAGAAAAAAACACAACACTGCCATGGACAAAGAAAATGGATGTTGTTTATTTTGTACAATTAGAGAACAATTATGTTCCTGCTAATTTACAACTCTACTGGATCAGATTTAAAAAAAAACTTTGAGAAAATGAGAAAACTATGGTACAAATGATCTTTGGATAATATGCAAGTACAGGTGTTGAAGACCCACGTTAAATACATAAAGGATATGTCCAGATATACTTTATTGATACGACTTTATTGGTTCCTTCAGCAGTAACAATGCAAAGTGCAAAATTTCCTCTCTGTGTCTCAGCGTTTCCTTGCTGCGCTGCAGTGGATAGTAACACAAAGAAGAAGTTTTCGTGGTAAAAACGCCACTTGATTTGGCTCTGCTAGTACTGATAGTCATATAAGCTTAGCCTGATAACTGAAATTAGGAAAGGACAGAACAATGAATGTGGATTTTGTTGGTTTTTACCACAAAAAAACATTTAAATGCATATATAGGCTTGTGAAAACAACAAAAGTTAGTTTAGAGTTCTGAGAAAATCTTCTTTACTCTTAAAGTTGGACTCAAATTAAATGTATTTAAATATGTATATGTTTCATTTACAGTAAAATGTCCAAAAACCTGAACATTTGTGAACATTTGTCTTTGTATAATTCTCCTGTTTCCACTGTGTCGGTTGCAGTTTAACCTTTCTTAACCCACCGAACATAATTATTTGTTTTATGGATTGTAAAATATTTATACAAGGTCGTCGTTCAGCACGTGTAAACGCAGTAATATTTTGAATACATATTTCCTTTTTGCTTAGCGAAGTGTATTGCATAACCAGCATGAGAAAGGATGTTTTTGTTTCGAGTTATATAAACTGTCCGATGGCTGATGTACGGCCAAAAAACACTTTTTCTACATTTCACAAGTTCAATTTTGAGTCACACATTGTCGACCTATGCACTGGGAGGAAAGAGTCGTGTGTTGTACAGGGTTTTATCATGTATTATGCAAGATATCCTGGCTATTAATTCTTTATGATATCACTGCTGCCTTGTATGGGTTGTGTTTTACCCCAATTTTAAATTACTAGATAGTGTTATTTGAATATTTTGATTAAAGCTAACATTGTTCTCATGTTTCAGTTTATTAAAATCTCAAGTGCAACCATGCCCATCCTGAAGAAGCTCCCGGGAAGGTCCAAAAGCTGCCACGAGTTCCCCAGAGTGAACGGTGAACTCATCCTGCCCCGGCTGGACTTGGACCTCAGGGACTTGAATGATCTCAATGACCTGAAACTGAATGACCTGTCGGATCTGAACAAGAACCTGAACCCCTTTGAGGATGTGGACCTGGATGACGACGAGAGGAATGGAGGTGACACGGGCCTCATCATGGGGGGCGGTGTCAGGGGTAACCTCCAGCTCAGATCCACTCGAGATGGTGAAGAGGAGGAAAATGAGGTAAACGCAGAAAGACATGGGGCAGGGAATCCAAAAGGGAGGCCTCTTAAGGGAACCCTGGAGCGGATCTGTGGAGTGTCACCCCTCAAAACCCTTGGAAAACTGGGGAAGGGTCTCCGCATTTCGGGACGCAATGTATGGGGGAACAACTCTCCGAATTACAGCCCTGGAGACTCAAACACTCTCCCACCAGAGAGGGAGAAAAGGAAAGGAATACGCAGGGGCTCCGAAGGAATTATGACCCTGCTCCGGTGAGGAGGGGTGGGGAGGAAGAAGAGTTCAAATGTTAGAAGATTTTAGATGTTGTATCATTAAATTATGAAGAATTTAGATTGTGTTTTTTAAATGCTTCAGCAGTTGTGGATGAATCTTGAAAAGTATGATATCTTTGATTAAGAGTAGTATTATTAAGAACTTCATAAACCAAAAGAATGACACCTTTCTTTAAGGGCTCTACTACAATCCATCCATCCACCGAATGAAGTCAAATAAATAAAAATAAATCGTCCCTAGTTACAAAAGCACATTTTAAGAAATCAGTTACAAGAGAATTTTTAAACAATACAGTCATGGAAAAACTGTTCGAGTCGAGGCCTTTTGGAACAGCTGAGTAAATCCCAGAGGACACACTGTTACTGCTGCTGGTCTGTAATATAATATTTCCTGAGGAGTTATGTAACATGCTATAGCAACATGTTGATCAACGGAAACCTCTTGTTTTTCAGTGTTATGTACTTGCTGTGCTCATTGAATGGGACTATTTTTAACCGAGGCCGTCATGCTTACAGCAGCACAGTTTAACAGATGCGTGAATATGTGGCATTCCAAACATAGCTGCTACTCAGTCACATTGTACAGTACAATACAAAGCTTCATAATTGTTCCTCCAATTGATACATCTCTAAATATGTAAGCAATGTAGTCCGATAATGCATTTTGTCTCATTCGTGTTCTTTGTTGCTGCTGTGTTTACCATACAGCTTTACAGGTCGACGTAAGGAGGAGCGCCGAGAAAGCCTGCCCTGCGGAAACCTGTTCACAGAACCCGAGGCGGAGGCTTCCAGGCGGTCCTCCTTCCTCAGGATGGTCAGTCTGGGCAAGCTGAAGAGGGAATCCATGTCAGACAAGGCGTCCCAAGAGGCCGAGGAGGAAACAGACGAGGAGGAGCCGGTGGTGAAAACCAGAGAGCCCCTCTCAGGTAACGATCAGGTGTAAAAAAACAAACAAACTCCAGGTCCTTTTCTTATCAACTGACCTAGAAAAATCCGTCTTTTGCGAGATGTTTACCTTACTGTGGAGAACGTTGGTCCTCAAGCTTCAGCTGTACTTCCTCCCAATCCTAGACAACTCTCTCATGATGCTGAAAGGTCCCCAGATCACCGAGTCACTGGGTTCAATCACCACCAGACTGTGAAATCAGGAAATGACTGTACTTCCTCCAACACCAGGTTCCTTTAGATAGACGTTCAACCAAGCTACTGTTCACACTCCACAGGGAACCTCGCTAGGAATAGAAAAGTGTGCAGAATGAGCAACAAATAACCCAGTTTGTCAGTCAGGCATACGCACAACTACCCAATAACCATAAAAACACATATACCCTTTCCTGATTTGCTGGTCAACCATTTTGTGACTCTTGCGGATGAAAGTAGACACCATTTCTCCTCTTGCTCCCCACAGTATTGGAGATTCTACAGTTGGTCAACCATAGGGATCTTCTCCTGGCTGACACACACATTCAGGAGCTGGAGCGAGAGTGTGAGCTGCTATCTCACCTGCCGACTCCTCCCAACCTTACTCCGAACCTTTGCCCCAGCACCCCTCCTGGCATGATCCCCTTATCATCCTCATCCTTGAATGATGAATCTCTCAGCTCCAATGCAACATTGGACTCGAGCCGACGAAAGGCAAAGGATGTGGAGCTCCTGTATGAGGCCCTGCAGAGGGAGATGTGGGATGTAGTGCGTGAGTCCCTCAGACAGCCCAGTGCTGGTCCCAACCTTGGGCTGGTGGTGCTGGTGATCCAACAGGAGGAGCATGCTGATGCTGCCTGGGCCCTGAGAGAGGAGATCAAGCCAGAGCGAGAGAGCCCCCAAATCCACGTCCATCCCAGTCAGCGCCCCCGACGACTGAAGGCAAAGTGGAGGCAGGCTGTGGCGGAGGCTGCAGACTGGAGCCTGCCACATCAGGTGGACACTCAGGCGGGCCAGCTGGCCTCATACCTCGAGCGCCTGAGGAGTCGGATGGTGGATGACCTGGATGCAGCAAGGAGGAATGCTGTATCCATTTACCCAGAGGAGTTTGCTGCCTTCCAAGTGTATGTGGAAAGTTACCATCGAGCCGTGGCCAAACGTCTTCGAACAATTACCAGCGGCCCACTGCAGATCACAGACGTCTACTCACTACTCGACTGGTTCTACAACATCTACAACAGGTAGGGTGCTTATCAGACCACAAACCTGGATGTTTCTGTGCAACAATGATATATCAAACTTGTATTAGAAACTTCTTTCGTAATGATTTGTCATTTTCTAACAGGGATGTTCTCGGAACCATCGGCACAACCACACCAATCAGCTATGCTCCACTGGAACCCATTCTGGCCCAAAACACAGTGGACAGGCTGGAACAAGACTGCATCAGCATTGTCAGGGTAAGAATGGACTTATTTTTAGGCACAGCTGTTCCTCAAAAGATCTGGATAGACACATTTTAATTCTTTTGCTGTAATCTTCAGGAGAAGGTGACAACAGAGTTGGTTCAGATTCTGGATGAAGAGGAGAGGCGATGGGCCCAAACTCTGCACATAGAAGAGTATCAGTCTCACCTGGCTCGCTCAGTCATCCAGGTACGTTATCACAAAGTGGAAAACTTCTTGGAAATTTACTTTTTTTATAGCAGCTGTCTTATTGCTTATGTCTTTCACACTTGCAGAGGGTGAAGGTGGACTTGGACAGATCTACATCTGTGAACCAGTTTCTAGGGGCGAGAGTGGCTCGCTGTAGTCTAATTGGACTGGCTGACTTTCTCTACAAGTGAGTGTATACGATCACAGAGGCATAAAATCTTGGCTTTAACCAAAATCTATAACCTGAAGAACAGGGTGTCTTTTCAGGTGAGCTGGTATATCTTTTATTCAAGTATATCTTGAAGACTTTTTGGGCAAGCCCTGGTGTTTTAGCACAGGACGGGACAGGATTGTTCATTTATAGATTGTATTAGCATTCAGTAGGTTCTCATAAATTCACTGTGTGTCCAGTTTCCAGAGGAAGGTGGAAATGTTTCATGAGACTCAAGCTGAATTTGGAGACAGAGGGGACGGATATGTTTCGAGGACCATAGCTCTGGTCAACTGTTGCCCTCCTCTCAGGTAGATAAACAATTCATTATTCAACTTTTCATATTTTTTTTACATTAGTTCGCTGAAAGTTCAGCTTCTTATCTCCTGTAGATCCTTAGTGGAGCGCTGCAGGCAGTGTGATCCACAAAGCAGCGAGGAGTCGGCACAGAGAGCCAACTCCTCCTTGGACAGGATCATCAACCAGTCAGTCAGGGTGCTGACCGACAGACTGTTTGAGCATATCAGGGTGAGTAAGTCATGAGCAAGTCCCATAGGAGATCTCTAAGTTGGTTTCCCATTAATAAGATGACTCAGTGATTCTTGATATATCTTCCTGGGTTTTCCGAAAAAAAAAAACAATCAAATTCGATTTCCTGTAGGAATAAAAAAATCTAATGACGACAATGCAATACAAAAGTAAAACAAAGTGGAAAATACTCTGTGACACATTTGGAAGTTTCCATTAAAGTAATGTCTGGTGTGTGTTTCAGTTTCCCATTCATGGAATATGACAGCTGTTTAGTGGTTAAAGAAGTATTCAGATCTTTTAAAGCAGCCATACATTCAGGTGTACTTTGTGTTGTGTATTAATCCGAGCTTGGTCTGTTGTTTTTTTCCAGCCTTTCTTTGACAAACTGATAAAGAGAAAGTGGCTGAACAACACGGAGGCCTTCGAGGCCATTGAAGCCTGCATCAAACAACACTTCAAGAAGTTCAGAAGGATGGACTCTCCACCTTATCAGGTAACGTTTGTTTGATCAAACAGGTGGTGTTCAACATGTTTAAGTTTGGGTTATATGTAACCGGTTTCGTTTTGTGATTCACAGACGCTGGTTGGCGAGGTGCACCGACGAGTCCTGGTGGAGTATGTCCGATCCATCATGCGGGGACGGGTCATCTGTACATCCTCAAAGATGAGGAAGAGGATGGCCTTCCGCCTGCAAGATGAGGCCAAACAGCTGAAAGGACTCTTTAAGGATCTGGTAAGTCTGTCCTTGAATCAGGCATTAAAGATATTATACTCTTTATTGTGACAAACAGTTTGAACCCCTAGAAGGAGAATGACATCAAAAGCATCCAAAACGTGACCAAATAATCACTTTTCAGGAGACCCTGAGTATTATAAATAATTCCAAAATGCTGATTCTTCAAAACACTAAGTGGTGTTGGCGCAGGGAACGCAGAGTCTGGTGGCTGTGAATGGAGCCTGACCCTCGAACTTCCTAGGTCAGGAATAACTCAGACAGTGTTGATACAGTGAGCTCTGAAAAATGGCTGCCGTCAGTGAGATGGAGATGGATGAACCGGGCTTACGTTAGTACTTGCCAGAGGGGGGAAGAGGGTGTAAAACAACTGGGCCTGACAGTGTGGCATTTGCCCCCTCTCTGCGCGCGAGTTCAAACAAGTGTCCGTCACCTCGGCTGACAACAGGAAGCTGCTGTGTTCAGAAGGAACTTCCTGTTCCTGTCAGCTGGCCGGCTTTGATGTGGCTCTGGGATGGCCTTGATGGCCTTTTTTCGCCGAGGAGCGGGATGAAGTGTCCGTGGAAACTGGCAACTTGTGGGGGTGGGAGGTTGAGTTTTTAATGGCTGTCTAAAAAAGACATCGTTATTTTTAGTGAATGCCAAGCCAAAGAACTCTGCTTTCTTTTTCCTGAGGGCTTGGAGGAAAAACAGGACCTAGAAAAACAGAGGTGGAGTTTTGTTATTCGCTTCGTAAATCACTTCAGTGTTTGGCCTCTGGCCTTTAGAAGGATTAATCAGCCTCATGTTAAACACACACACGGAAGAAGAAGCCATTTGGATAAACAGCGATAAAAAATGTGAATGCATCCAAAGAAAAGCCCAAAGATGAATGACGATGAATGATGAGTTTGAAGTTTTGTTGTGTCTGCATTCAGGAATCAAGTTCATCCTGGTTGGACAGCGTCATCTGCCACCTCGCTGACATCATTCTCCTGGAGGACACTCCCTCCATCCAAATGGAAGTTGCAGTCCTGGTGAAAGAGTTTCCAGATATACGGTAAGAGCTTTAACAAACTAAGAGTGTTGGAACATTTCTTCTGCAACCAGGAAGTGTCTAGAAAAACAGATTCTCGGCCCTGTACCCCCGAAGGTCCTATATTCTTTTATGCTTACTGCTACACATCCACAGTGCTTTTTTTGGCACTTAGCCAGAGCGAGGAAAATGTAAGACTACGTATGTTTTTTTTTGTTTTTTTGTTTCTTTTTTGTCACAATGGATCAAAACAAGGAAAAGAGGCACGGAAAACATATCTACATTAACTTTGCTATTTTTGGAGAGCAGTGCGGGTCTGTTTTGAGAATGGATGAGGCTGAGAGGCCTCAAGGGGGGAGTCCCAGTCGCCCCAGGCTGTTTGTGCACAGATTAAGACTCAAGTGACAGTTGGCAACCTACGACCTCGTGTGACGCATAACCCTCTGCGGAGCAGACAGGAAGCTGCTGCCGAGTACTTCCTGTTCCTGCCACCCTGCAGGAGACAGACTGGTGCCACACTTTGAATCAAAGAGGGAGAGGTGTGGAAGAGGAGAGCAAAACATAGTATTTCAGACCTGGAGACATGCTAACTCACTGCTTGACTCAACCCTTTTGTTTACTGCATGGCATCCCCTGCTGGTATTTTAGGCGATCAAAGGCTACCGGCCTTCCTTGAGTTTTCTGGGTGCTTCATTTAGCTCATTCATGCACACGTGATTGTGCCTAAACGTTGGCATACGGGTCAATCCTTGAAACCTGGAGCTTTTCCAAGAACAGAAATGTACTAAAGCTTTGTAAGTTAGTCATAAGTCATTAAAATAGCGAACTATCTTTAACATTTTGGTCCCCAGATTGTGGAAAAGTCTTTGTTACTTCAAGACTAATCCACCAACTGGAGATTTAATGGATCATTGTTTCTACCAGACTTCCAGACTGAGAAATGCACGAGTATTTATAGCTCAAACATTTATGACCGCATTATTACCGAAGAGGAAGTATTTGCACCAGTCAATAGGATTTTTCACAACCAGAGGCACCAAATTTCTGTTAATTCCCAGAAAAAGATCTATGACTCACAGAGATGTGACTGTTACTCAAAGTCATGACAGCCTTTGACGACACCAAACAGACCCAATTTCCATTAACACCCGTCTGCCCCCCTTCCTCCCCGTATCCTTCCTCCCCACAGGAAGAAGCACGTCTCCACCCTGCTGAACGTTCGGGGGATGATGCGGCAGGCGGAGCGCCAGGAGATCCTCAACATTGTCAAAGACTTTGAATGCAGCAATGCCCTCATGTGCAGGGACCACGCCCTCTTTTCCGACATCCCCATCACCTCGGAGGTGCACTGCATCAGCCTGGGTTTCCTCCGCTTGGCCATGACCGTCACCAACTGGTTCTCAGAGCACCGTCCGAGGCGAAACCACAGGGCAAGTGCCAGAAATGCATCATCTCAACCTGCGGAGGGCCAGAATGTGGAAGACGTAAATAAACATCACAGGGAAGACTAGCTGTCGGTGTTTGTGTTAGGAGAGCAGTCACAGACATACTGTGAAGATACTGATGAGATGTACATGCACCTTGACCTAAAACTGATTGTACCAAGTATTATTACCAGCCACTTAAAGAAACTTGACCTCAGGTACTCCTCGTACTGTACACGCTCACAGACTTATCGGCATTTCTCCATCTCCAGATGTGCATTTTTAATGGAAATGTGAAACAGACTGTGTATCATGATAGCTCACCGTGATTTCTAGTATTTTAATGTTGATCTACACATCTACAGAAGTAAACAAAGTGGTATCAAATATCCTCAAAATGTAACTTCAGTCAGTTATTCTCCGATATCAGAAACATCTGCTAGCAGATGCAATGCAATATGATGTTATGCTGTTTAACATGTATTTACCCAACCATATATATACCCATTCTCTGGTATATAGTCCATATGTATGTGAGGATATAGTGTGTGGAAATGTAAATGTGTTGAACTCTCACTGTGAATGAAATGGATCTGTTGCTGGAAACGTAATAAAAACCCATTGACTGGGTAGATTAAACAGATTTCATAATTCTGTACGTCAGGTGAAAAACACACCGTCACAGTTATATCAGCACTTAGAATGGACGTCATTGTGGTTTTCCGGCTACTTCTAACTTTAGGTGTTCTGGTCCCTGAACATGGGAGTGTCAGACACTAAGTCTACAGTGATTTTAAACAATACATACCAAAAGGCAGACGAGGTCCTGAGAGAGAACCAATGCAGCCAGTACATATACATACACATTTTATGCCTTAGTTGTTTATCTTAAGGATACGGCAGCTTTGTTCAGTAAACTGAAAGCTTGAAATATGGGGCTCCACCACGGCTACTACATGACGCTCTGCCGGCATACAACAAGAGGGGTCATACACCCCGAGGCCAACAACGGGATGTTTTTCGATAAACGAAGATTTCCTGTTGTCCACCGAGGTGCCAACGGATGCTTTTATTGGAGCCAAGTTTACGTTATGTGCTAGGAGGGAACTTCCTCCTCTGCCGTCCAGAGTGAAGGTGCAAGCGGCCACGGAGCTTTTTCATGTCCGAGCTGCTCGTGGGCTTCTCAAAACAAAGTCAGCCAGCCTCAGCAGGGGTCATTCTACACGCTGACCTTTGTGAGAATCTGAACTTAAATGACCAGCTGGCTGAAATGTAGAAATAACTCCTGAGGTCTGTTGTCGAGCTGTTGAATTTTACAGCTGTTTTTTTTTGGATACACTGACACACATTTATCCAAAAATCGTGGAAGTCTTGTCAGGTGTTTGGACATCTCATCATCTCCGCATGCCAGCGAGGCCACATTTAAATTTAAATTTTCTACCATCATCTGGCAAACTTGAATTATACATCTAACATCTAACATATTTTAGTACTAAACTGATTTATTTTGACTTTTATCACACCTAAATCACAGCCACATCCAGATCATTTAACAACATGTATTTATTTAGTGAATGCTGCTGTATGGAGGGTGTCTGATCCTCTGTTTTTTTTTTGTCTTTGGAGAGGTCAAGCTGATTGAATGATGTGTTCCATTGTTTGCTCCTCTCCACAAGCACGCAGTGGGCTTGGACCGCTGCCCCTCCTGTGGAGACTGGCCAAGCAGGGTCTGTGACCGGTCCTAAATCTGTATTAACCTCATTAAAGGAATAAAAAGTGTTAAATCCTGCCTTTTTCCCTTTGATCCATAAAAGTGCACCACCCAGTGATAGAAGCAGAAACAACAAATTAAAAGACGTTACGATTCCCTGCAGACGTGTCTCATAAAAATGATGTTTGACATTTTCCCAGAAAAAAAAAAGCAATTACCCCTCCCTTACATGTAATAATAATGCTCATTTCAAAAGTTTAACTGATGAACAGGATGTCTCCTGTTTTTCAGTTTTAATCTCAGTGTTAGAATTCTTGTTGCATTGTCATAAAACTCTGCTCGTGTGTGCACACTTGTGGATTTAGAGTGAACACAGAAAAACTTCCCTCCCTCAGCAGATGAATGTCTCTGCACGTCCTATTATAAGATTCTGCACAATGAAGTTCAAACGTCACAATTCAGGAACAATAAGTGCAACACATTCATGACTACGGGTGAATTTAAATGTGGTGTCTTCATATTTTTCTCTGACACTTTTAAGTTAAGCTTTATTCGATAGCGACAGCTGCAGAGATAGACATGAAACTTAGGGGAGAGAGAGAGAGATGACACGCAGTAGTAAGGACTTCAGCTTCAGCTCATTTCTCTGATACTTTCTTTGAATACCTTTTGACTGTTTTGTGTCATGTGATTAATCTGTCAGAGGTTAAACGCATGAGCGTGCATGATGTTGAAGTGTCCTGCAAGTTTCATCAATTTTACAAGTTACATATTAGGATAGAAGTGGTGTGTTATAAGCACATTAGAGATGCATGATAGTGATTTAAATGTCTGGCTGTATGATTCGTTTCAATCTTGAGAAGGACAACAGAACATACCTGTGCTATTTATGGAGTGGTAGATAGAAGATGAAATGCATTTAAATGTGTTGTACATAGACAAATACAGAGAATATAATATTTTATAAGTTGTGAAATTATTGTTACAGTAAGACATTAGATAACAGATTCTATTGCAGACGTCTGTAAGTGGTTTGTTTGTTTAGTTTTGCTTCAGATTTACCGACATTCATGACGGCTAGTTGCTCAGAGATTAGTTTAATGCTCGTGTCATTACGTGCTTTGTTCCCTTCACAGGTTACATTTTTCTGAATGTTTGGTCCTGCAGGAATTTCCGCTTATTGACACACGCTTGATTTATGTCTAAATATAATCAGCGCGCTCACGTGTGAATGCGCCAAAACAGAATGACTCATATACTGTATGCCTTTAAATAAAAATAAGTTTCAAACATCCTTAAATATTTCTTCAAGCTGTTTACCTGTTACCAACAATAGATCTCAGATATCTCTGACCTTGGACTGCACCGTGCACTTGTTTTTATTTTTAATGTTCCACGAATTTGTGGGACAGAACAGGAAGAACGTTAAGTGAAGTTGGCATAAACTGAATGTTAAGTTTGGCAGGGTAGCTTCTGAGTCATATGCATATCTAAGAGCATTATCAGACATCCTTTCATATAGCAGGCTGAAGGCGGATGCTGGAGCACTGTTTTCCAGGTATCCCAAACGGGGATTACCACTCCTGACTGAGAAGGCCAGGTAGGAATGAGGGCCAAGCTCTTGGAGGTTTCCCTCGATCAACTTGTTGAAGGTGGAACGGGCCACAGTATCACAATGCAATCCCTGGGAAGCACTCCCCTGCTTCCTCTCATTAACACAGCTCTGCAATGGAAAACCCATCTGGCTGTATTCGCTGTTTGTTTTCGGAAGCAAGCCGTGCCCTGTCTTTGTTCACACTGAGATGCACTTTTCATGGTTGCACTCTTTCACTTTGTTTGTTTGTTTGCTTTCTCATGCAGTGCTACGTATATCTAAAAGTACTCAATTAAGACAGTGTGAGTAACAGAGAGAGCGGCACTTGTTTCAGGTCAGTTCTTGTTTAGTCTAGACGAGGTCCGCTCCGCAGTTTTTTTCCACTCATGATTGAACCAATACGCCCATAACTCAGGCTATGAGACTCATATTTCAGCTCACTGTAATATTGGGTTGTTCCCTTTAATGCGTCTCAAACTAATATCTGTAAGTTGCAGCAAGCACTGTTGCAAGTGATTGCATACTGAAATAAATAGAAAGCAACTTGGAGGGTAGAAAATAAAAGATGCAACATACAGTCTACTTTTTTATTTTAAAATAAATGCATTGCATTTATCTAACTCTTAGCAAACAAGCATATTCTTCAAGATGTCATGCTTTCATTTTGAATATAAACTATAACTAATAAAATTAACTTTGACCTGAATACCTGTTTTTCCATCATAGTTTATGAATCAGTCCTGATATGAAGTTGCTTTATTGCACAGACACAAACATTTCTTTGGAAAATGTCCCTAACTGTTCAGCAGAACAATTTTCTTTGAGATGATACCATTTAAATTATTTAACCAGGACTATTAAATCACACAATCAAGCCACGTTTCCATCAAAAGGATATCAGCTTCATCAGATGTCAACTTTTTTAGCTGGTTTTGGGTGTTTCAGCCAGCACTTTGCGTAACTACATATGAATGTCCCATTCTGACATGACCTATCAGGGCAAGATTCAATAGAAAGAACCTCCTGTCCTCTCCCATGTTCAGTATACACTGTCTGTCAGGATGGCTGCCCACTTGAACCAAAACAATGGTGCACTTCGTCACTCCTGATGGGATATCCTGATTTATGTTATCTGAGTGTATCCATCAAGTGAATCTTTATTTAGCGATGAGGAGCTGCATGCACTCTGCCTGCCAGTGCCCGCTCAACTTCCAAATCAGGCCCGAAACAGTCACGGCAACCTGTTTGTTTCATTATCAGCAGTCACTATTAAATCATCATTCTCAGACGTCGGTCACAGGCGGAGTGGAGGAAGTTCACCTTTTGTTCAAAAGTCAGACTATGATCTAAAATAAACTTTAAGAAAGACAAAATCATTTGTCATTCTTAAAAAATATCAGAAAACATGTGAACGCACCAGCGCCGTTATTTCTTTACATGTTGAGACATTTGATTTGTGCTAAAACTGGGTGGATACATGGATATAAATATTTTGCTCAGGTCCGCGTTGGCCTGATGCCACTTACACTGTAAACATCCCAACCTGTGGAGGTATTTGTTTTCCTTTGTTTAAACTATTTTGACGTCTATATAATAGTGAGAAAAAAACAGGGGGAGGCTTTGTTGGTCTTGAATGTCTGTATTTATGCGAGCACATCCCCTGGCCTCAGAAAGGGCCTCATTACATCAACGCCAATCAACCAATCATACAGTGATAAATAAGAGGATGGGAAACCTCTGACCTGCAGGTGGTGATCATCACGAAAGAACAAAAGCAAGTGACTTATAATCTTAGAAAGTCATCGGTTTGTTTGTTTTTTCAGCCAAGTGAGTGGCATGGATCCACGGAGGGCTGTCGACTAACGCTGAAGTTTTTGAAATTTTGCTCAAATGGCAAACATTGGATGGATTTCCATTGAAATTTTGCTCAAATGGCAAACATTGGATGGATTTCCATAAAGTTTCGTAAAGACATTTTAAGTCTAAAGACATTTAACTAATGAAATTCCCATCAGCATCAGCTGTACTTTGTGTTAAAGGTCCAGTCTGTAAGTTTTGGGGGTCTCTATATACAGAATATTGCAGAATATGTAATATAAAACACATAACTATGTTTTTATTTGTGCATAATTATCTGAAAATAAGAAGTCTTGTGTTTTTATTACAGATGCAGCTAGTCCTTTTCCACAGAGTCTGTAACACTGCACTGTAAAATAAATAAATAAATAAATAAATAACTGTTGTTTTGATGGTGAAAACTGGCAGCTGTGGTTGCCAGAATTTTACTGTAAATGCAGCATAGCTAATATTACAGCAAAATGATGTTAGGCTTAAGGTTTATGTTTTATTTATTATTAAAATGTCTGTAGATTTTTGGGTGAAAAACTGCCAAACAATGACATATGCCTTTAAATATAACAGTTTAACTGTACAATTAACTGTCTCTAATATAAAATATTACTTCATTCTGTATAAATTCCCTTAAAATGCTGCATAAACAGATTTTATTATATATGACTGTGTTTTACTGAATACAGTAAAGTTTTGTCATATTTTATGGCATTATGGTCTTTTACTGTCAAGGTTTAAAATCTCTAGACATGTGCGTTGAACTGACATTTAGAGCAGAGAGACTAAATAATACTCTAATATCTCCAGAGAGATTAATTTTTAAGACGTTTGCGGCAAGGTGGTTGCACTCGGCAAAATCCTCCACACTCGTCTTTTAACTGCCTTTTAACCGTGTGCCACAGAGCTGTTACCTGCATGCAGAGGAATTTATTTGACATGCAGCAGTAACAGTGATATAAATACTCGTATACTCTTCACCTGCATTTCCTCTGTGTCAAACTAAATGGTCCCTCCTTGCAATAAAATGTGCAGCTTATTGCTGTTGACCATTTGAATGTCAAACATCCGCATATATGCATTGTCATAGTGAAATTATAACTTGCAGCTTGTTAGTTTTTCTGTTGTGCTGAGCTTGCATGAGTTAAAGAGAAAAATTAAACATGCAACAGTGTTTAAAAGATGATTTTTCCGTGTTGAAAAGAAGGTCGAAAGACCTCATCGCCTCGCAGCGTGACAGCACGATTAGAATAACTTTGCCTCTTCTTCTCGTCAGTGACAGAGGGCTGCATTATTCCCCACAGCTCGCACAGTAACTCGACGAAAACAAGAGGTTAAAAATAGATGAGAGGCAAAAGAAAGAGGAGAGAGTGGGGTTGACAGTGAATGACTGTGCTGTCAGATCTTTTCATGGAAAACAGGGTGGACAAACGGACATCCTTAAAAGCTGTGTATTTGTGAGGGAAGTCCATGGCCTGTCCGAGAGGCCTCAACTTTACCCTCTGGGAGGGATTTATGTTATTGTATCCCCAAAAACAAACAGCCAGTCATACCAGCCTAACTAGAAAACAGAAAAGAGTGGCAGGAGATGATGTCTCGATGTGTTCGGCCGAGGCTTTGCAAATGTGAAATCTAAAAATGGATGAAAACATGCATGAATCAGTCGATCTATATATCATTCAAGGACTTCTTGTTGCTTACACTGGCCCTGAATATTTTCCTGATGACTACATATTTGGGTCTGCCAGTGTTTCTGCCAGTAAACAAAGGTGATGCACTGTTTGTCCAGCTAAAAGCAGCTCCACTGTTCGTGAAGAAGCCTCCCCCGTGCTGTTTTGTCACAGTAAGTTGTCTGTTCCGACCGTTAACAACAAATTTATTGGCTCGGGCCATTTGCAAGAACGGAAACTACTTTGCATGGCAAGAAATAAGTCTGGAACTAAACAATGGTTCCTCTTGTGAAATATGGCAAGAGAGTCTCACCTTTGGCTCCTTGTGCCTTCTCCCCCGGCTTATTTACGTAAGCAGGTTGTGTTCTGTACCCCATCAGGAAGAGGTGTTGCAGGAAACCCAAATCTCAGTTAGGATTTAGAGTAAACTCACAACATTAGACCCCAAAAGAGAGCTTATCTGATCTCTCAGGGAGGTGAAGGAAAGTGTAAACACAAGTATGACCTCTGCACCAGTACCCACAGGGAGCCAAAGATCCACTTTACTGGATTTGATTGGAGGACTGTGTGTTTTTTTTTCCACATAGCAAAGGAGGTTATGCTGACCCATAATGTAACCTGTCTATTGTGTTCAATTCCAGCAATATCAATTATTATTGCACATTAACCTTTCAACGGCAACAGCTCATGACGTGATACATGAAAAGAGAATAAAAACAGGTGTGAGACTGACGCACTGTTGAACATCATGCGCAAACTCAACACACTGAAGGCTGGATTATATTATGAGTCATGCTCCTGTGCCATGTGTTGATGTGAAAGAGTGACAATTTGGATTTGGATAATCACATTTATCACTGTATTTATTCTGACTTGCAACTGGGAGTATTATTATTATACATATCCTTAATTTCAATAATAAAATGCCACAATAAGCTACAATACTAACTGACTAATCTGCATTAATCTGTAAGAAGTGTATTAATATTGTAGCCTGTTTAGGTGCAGCTATTTGTGCAACTTTACATGTTAGGTGGTTGTATTTACTGATCTTTTAAGATAGACATTCGCAACCACCGGTACCAGGCCTTGCACCATTTGATAAAGGCTTACAATAAAATAAATTCATACATTATTTTAAGATATTCTTGAGGTAATTATTTGAACCTGTTGCATTCGGGTGCTGTAATTTTCCTTATCACTATCATCACACACCAAACAATAATAGAGCAGTTAATCAATACGCAAACAGTCTTTCATCACCACCTTGTAGCATTTAATATGCAGTATTCATACAGCATACAGAACTGTCACACTGATGTGTAAAGTCGGCTAAAAGTATTTTTGCAGGAGCAGAAAATGGAAATGTTTTAATAAAGTACAAAATTGTTCTTAAGTGCAGAGTGTAAACAATAAGAATAATTCTCTCATCATCTACCAACCGTGACCTTTCCTTCTGTTTCGACATTTGTTCTCTTTTTGTTTACAGTTCAGACTTTTTCCTGTTATTGCTTTCCCATTTCTAGATTAATGTGATATTAAAGTGTTGTTTCATTTTGTTGGTAACCACTACCAATTGTTTTTAAAAGAACGAACAATGGGCGTAGTGTAGGTTAAATTCTTGTTATCTTATTGGCTGTTCCTTTATTTTCCAAATTGACTTTTTACCTCGAGCTTTGTTGTAATTCTGAAGCGTTGTATAAATCCGGGCTCAGATCCTCTGCAACTTCTTGATTTCTTAAATACATAATCATATCACACATGTCAGAAATGTATTAAAACATTGTGACTGAGGATTTCTTGGGACAGAAATCCTGATCTGTATCAGTGTGAAGCATTTAAGCTTTCCAAGAAACCTGAATCATGAGACATGAGACAATTAATGCTAATTCTGACATTGCATGAATTTTTTTATTAATTTAAATTTAATGATCAATACTGCTGACAAGTTTTAGACATTAAATTTCTTTGTGGTTCATTTCCATCTAGCTGAGAAGAGACAACTACCAGTTTGTACAAACATCTTTGTTCCTGCAGTCCAGATGAGTTCAAATGATTTAAAATCTCCAAACAAGCTGTGTTGTGAATGCAGCATGAGGTCCAAGCAGTTTCTCTCACCCCTTCATGAACCCCCCATCCATCTTTCATCAGCAGAGAGTTTAAGTTTGAGCCTAATGACTCCACATCCTCTCTGCCCTGCTGCTGACGGTGCGCCGCATACTTGCCCTCTCCGACTCAACAATTGGACCGTGTAACCTTTTGACACATGAACCTACTCATCTTTTTCACACCGCTCGGTGCATCTGTACGAGCACCCTAATGCTTACTCCTGTCTGTGTTATACAACAGGTCACGTGTGGATCATGAAACCAGCTGAGGGGCACCTGTCAGGTTCAACTGAAACCCAGGAGGCGTTTGGTGTTATATGGAAGCTCAGTGGTGAAACCTACAGGGTAGTAGAGGTACAGCACATCAAGGCAGCAACACCATCATACTGTCTGTTTATGTGCTTGTACGAATACTGTGCACAAGCAGCAGAAGGTATCATCTCTTAAATGTAAACAGAAGAACTAGATTTGTAGATATCTCACTCTTAAATCTCAAATCTGTTACATGATATCAAATTAATTATCCAGCTTGATGAATGCAGAGTATAATTCATCATTTTAGACGTATAACTGCTGTATTTATGATACAAAGTGATAAATAGTATTTTTCTTTACCCCCACATGTTCCCAGAGCCAGACAACAATGGTTAGAGACAACAGTTAGACTTTGCTGCCCTCTGACGGCTTTAGAGCGGCATTACAAGACCAAACTCAGACCTTCACTAAGAGGCAACTCAACTTTATTTTGACCCCAGAGGCAAAAGAAATGCTTAAGAATCACATTTAAAAACCCAATTAGAAAAAGAAATCTGTTACTCAGAGCCTTGAGTACATCAGTGCTGTACAAAGAGGAAGTCAAGAATATTTGGACTTACAGTGATGGTTTTCCCGTTTCCTAACTCTGGACAAATCCTGAATGGAGGGCAGGATTGCATCAATGATTGTCTCTGCAGCCCTGACTGTTGTCTGTTTTAGTGGCAGATCCAAAGCAGACAGTGATCAATGAACAGAGGACAGACTGAATAACAGCAGTTTAGAACTGGATCAGCAGCTACTTCGGCAGGTTGAGCTTCCTAAGCCGGTGCAGGAACTGTATCCTCTGCTGGGCCTTCTTGATGACAGTGTCCTTGTTGGACTTACACTTTGGGTCCAGGGAGATTGTGGATCTCAGAATCTGGAACGTTTCCACAGCAGAAACAGTGTTGTTTGTTACAGAAAAAACTCTTGAATAAGGAGGACTGGATTCAAAGTATCAAAGTTTAAGTTGAATTTATTATTCTTGTACAAGAAGGAGCGTTTAACAGTGCAACACACAAAAGGGGTTACAGAGAAAAGAGTTGGTTCAGTTGGTTCTTATACAATTTTCTTAAAATGAACTGTCTCAGACACCTCCCCACCTGACAGTTTTCTTTTTTGGTTTTCCGCTTCGTAATGAACATTATGTTTCTTGTCCAAAATTCAGTAAACACATGCCAGATAAGGGAAGTGATATGCAAAAGACAGAAACACACACACACACTCTATAAGAGTTAAAACATCTGCACCCCAGTATACTCCTATTTTTATAACACTGTTGATTATGATGATGGGTTGCAAGTTAAATAAAGTTGCAAATAAAGCGATACAGTATTGTATCCATGTTTCCATCCTCTAACAAAA